>NW_006240143.1:4145-6596 GCF_000226075.1 Solanum tuberosum
AAGGGTGTCGCTAGAATTTGGTTCGATCAATAGAAGAAGAACCGAGTTGAGGATGCACCACCTGCGAGTTGGGCTTGTTTTGAGGAGGCCTTTTTGGGGCATTTCTTTTCTCGAGAACTAAAAGAGGCTAAGGTACGAGAATTCCTCATAGTTAAGAAAACTTCTTTGAGTGTTCATGAGTATGGGTTGAAGTTCACCCAACTATCCCGTTATGCTCCGGAGATGGTTGTGGATATGAGGAGTAGAATGAGTTTGTTTATTGCTGGGTTGTCCCGTCTGTCAAGAAAAGAGGGCAGGGAAACAATGCTAATTGGGGACATGGATATATCGATCTTAATGGTATATGTGCAGCAAGTTCAGGAAGAGAAATTAATGGATAAATAAGAGTTTAAGAACAAGAGAGCTAAGACAGGGAACGAGTCCGGACAGCAGAAGAGTAATGCCAACCGAGCATCCTTCCAACAGAAATAGAAGGGACCTACTCCATCATCTTTTAGTGCACCTGCACCCAAAAACAAAGGTGAGTACAATAGTCAGAATTCACAGCATTTCAGGGCTAGACATGCCCAGTCTCAGGGTAGTGTGGAACAAGGAGGTAATTGGGCTCCTGCATGTGCTAAGTGTGGTAGAACCCACCCAGGTAAGTGTCGATATGGATCCATGGGTTGCTTCAAGTTTGGGCAAGAGGGTCATTTCATGAAAGAGTGTCCCAAGAACCAGCAAGGTAATGGGAATCAGGGCAATAAAGCCCAATTTTCATCAGTTGCTCCACCAGACAGGGCTGCACCTTAGATGAGCTACTTTCGGTACTGGCGGAGGAACAAACCGTCTTTATGCGATCACTAGTCGCCAAGAGCAAGAGAACTCTTCATATGTTGTCACTGGTATGATCAAAGTCCTTACTGTTGATTTTTATGCTTTGCTAGACCCAGGAGCAAGTTTATATTTTGTAACTCCTTATGTTGCACATAATTTTGATGTTCTTCCTTGAGAAACTCTGTGAACCCTTTGGTGTTTCTACACCTGTTGGGGAGTCTATTATAGCTGAACGAGTATATCGTGATTGTGTCATTTCCATCAATCACAAGAACACCATGGCTGATTTAGTTGAGTTAGACATGGTAGATTTTGAAGTCATTCTAGGCATGGACTGGCTTCATGCCTATTATGCATTAATGGATTGTAGAACTCGAGTTATCAAGTTCCAGATTCCTTATGAGCCAGTCATAGAGTGGAGTAGTAGTTCAACAATGTCTAAGGGTTGTTTCATCTCGTACCTTAAGGTGAGAAAGTTAGGTATAGAATGGCACCAATAGAGTTGAAAGAGCTTAAAGAATAGTTGAAAGATCTCTTTGATAATGGTTTCATTCGACCAAGTGTCTCACCTTGGGGAGCTCCGGTCTTATTTGTGAGAAAGAAAGATGGTTTCCTTAGGATGTGTATAGATTACCGTTAGTTGAACAAGGTTACCATCAAGAACAGGTATCCTCTTCCAAGAATTGATGATCTTTTCGATCAACTTCAGGGTGCTTCTTGTTTTTCTAAGATTGATCTTAGATATGGATACCATCAGTTGCAAATAAGGGAGTGTGATATTCCCAAGAGAACATTCATGACCCGTTTTGGTCATTTTGAGTTTCTGGTCATGTCGTTTGGTTTAACTAATGCACCTGCAGCGTTCATGGACCTTATGAATAGAGTGTTCAAACCTTATTTAGATATGTTTGTTATCATCTTCATTGATGACATACTAATCTATTCAAGGAATGAAGAAGATCATGCTAGTCATCTCAGAATAGTTCTCCAGACTCTAAAAGATAGAGAGTTGTATGCCAAGTTCTCTAAGTGTGAGTTTTATCTTAAGTATGTGGCATTCTTAGGCCACATTGTGTCTGGAGAGGAAATCAAAGTTGATACACTTTTAAAATAGAGGCAGTGCAGAATTGGCCTAGACCCACATCTCCAACTGATATTAGGAGTTTCTTGGGCTTGGATGAATATTATAGAAGGTTCGTAGAGAGGTTCTCATTGATTTCGTCCCCTTTGACCAAGTTAACTCAGAAGATAGTGAAGTTTCAATGGGGTGAAACTTGTGAGAAAAGCTTTCAGGAATTGAAAAAGAGGTTGAGTATTGCCCCAATTTTGACCTTAACAGAAGGTACGCGCTTTGTTTTCTATTGTGATGCGTCTAGAGTTGGTTTGGGTTGTGTATTAATGCAGAATAGCAAAGTTATAACTTATGCCTCCAGATAGTTGAAAGTTCATGAGACGAACTACCCAACCCATGACTTAGAGTTGGTTGTTGTAGTATTTGCTTTGGAGATATGGCGTCATTATTTAAAGGCAAAAGTACTCATTACCCCTCTGAACTTGAAGTTTTTTATACGGTGTACACCTAAACTAAATTCCGTTTTAATTACACCCCCGAACTTGTTTATTCCTCCGTCGCGT
>NW_006240143.1:9461-16484 GCF_000226075.1 Solanum tuberosum
CTTGGGAGGCTGAGGAAGATATGAAGAAGAGATATCCACATTTCTTTGAAACCGTAGAAGTTCAGACCAAGGTACTAATTCTATTCTTAGTACTCTTTAATTTATAAGTTGGCATGTTGTATTTGCATTGCGTGTTTGAGCTGAATGTTAGATGTTACACCCTTAGCCTAGTAAGAGTAATCTCATTCGAGGATGAACTTTCCCAAGGGGGAGATATTGTAACATCTCACAAATTGGAAATAGCCATTTTGGAAAGAATATAAAAAGCTGGAAAATTTGTTGAGGATGTTGCGTTTTGGCCAACTTAAAACGACCATAACTCCTTGATCAGGATGAGTTAGGTGTACTTCCATATACTGTAGGAAAGATCTCAGAATTATCTTTCCAACACCGCCAAGTTTGTGCGATTCAAAGTTCGTATGAGTGAGATATGCCCATTGGAAGATGGGTTGTTCAAATAAGGAATGTCCAATCCGGATTTTGAAAGGGTGTTTTGGTCTTTTCCATACCCTATTATTTTAATTTGTTTTAGTGAATTAATTAAGGGTCAAAACTGAATTGGTTCAGTTTGCACAATTGGAAGTTTACGCTAGGGTTCTAGAGAGAAGAACACAAGGGAGAAGAGAAGAGAAAATCAAGCCTTGTTGTCTTCGTAAGGAATTGATTTCGGATTTCACCAAGGATTTGATCCTACAAGGTATATGAGACTTTGATAACGTTGAGTTTGTTCACCCACGTGCCAAGCATGTTTGATTCAGCGTGAATTCATTCTAAAAGGATTGGAAGTTGAATGTTCTTGATAGTTGTTCTTGAATTGCTTTCGTTCTTGAACATGAGTTGAGATAAATGAGTTTCTTGATATTAAAATGTTGATTCCTTGAGTTTTTTTAGTTAGATTTTGTGTCTATGTTCTGGGTATCTGATTCTAAAGTGAATTTGAGAAAAGGAATCGGAATTAATAGATTTAGGATCAGAAAACGAGACCAAAAGTTCGTCAGTTTTTGCTTGAGGGGAAGGCTGGCGCGATGCGCCCCCATAGCGCCAAGCAAGCTGAGGCGGCGCACCAGCAGTGCACCATTTTGGTGCCTTAGTTAGTTAGGGCTGGCGCGGCGCGCCAAGGATGCGCCCAAATCGTCGTTCTCCACCCAATTTTCATCATTTAGTCCGTTTAAGTCCTTCTAAAGTGTACTAACACTACCAACTGATTCTAACTACTCTAAATGACTTCTAAACATCTAGAAATCATCTAGAAACATGAATCATAACCTTGAATCCACAAATTCAAATTCAAGGAAAGTTAAGAGCCAAGTTTAGGAAGTTCTTAGAGTCTTTTCAAGAAGTCTTTTGCAAATTCTTTTAACTTTGATTTAAGACTTAAAGTTCAAGTTGAGTAAAGAGTAAAGAGTAAAAGAATGAAGTTCATTTCTTCAAAATTATATGGGGACTATGTATTGCCAAAGGGTTTAAAATGTTTTCACATTTAATCAAGTAAGGAAACCTTGATTTCCAAAGAGCCTTTGAGCTAGTTTTCGTAAAAGAGTAATCGCTTTCTAAATGAAGCAATAGAGGAAACTTTGATTTCCAAGATAGCCTTTGAGCTATGTTTTTGAGAAATTATCTCAAATCACATAAAGAAGTATGTTTTTAAACATAAGAGCTAGTATCATATTTTGGGAGTAGTATTGAGCACCGATATGGGGGAGAGTTCAGACAGCAAAACATTGTAACATCACAATAGCTCTTAAGTGATGCTTGTCGGTTAGAGAAACTCCCACATAAGTAATTGTATTCTTATATACATAGTTATTTGTATTTTTACATACATTTGATAGTTATGTTGTATCTTTGCATACACACAGAGTTGACATCATGTTTTAAACAACTTTTCTTTATATTGCACTTGTTTTAAACTACATTATATTGAAATGAGTTCGATCAGTTACGTTGAGTTGAGTTGAGCCAGGTAAGTTCTTCAGTTCCTTTCAAGCTTATGTCTTGTTTTAGAATTCCCCTTGCATACTCGTACATTTAATGTACTGATGTCATTTGGCCTGCATCATATTATAATGCTCACACAGGTAATTAGGATCGACATCCAGTGCATCGTTGATCCAGTTCAGCATTCAGAGTCTTGTGGTGAGCCTTATTGCTTTCTGGAGGATCCCTTTTATTGCTTTCAGTTCTTTCATTTGTTCATTAGGATTTCGTGGGACTTATCCCAACATCCATCTCAGTTGTTTTAGAGGCTTCATAGACAGTCATATGTTAGTTCTTTAGTCTTTTCATTGTCATTATCCCCTGTTGAGACTTGAGTTTGCCTTAATGGCCAGTTGAATGTTCTTTTATAGCATTCTAGTTTACTATATAAACTTATTTTTGTTGAGTTTAAGTCTTAACATTATAAGTTCAGTTTGAGACAGTTGAGTTATTTAGCATTTGAATCCTTTTTCTAATGTTAAAGTCTTACACTAATTAAGTAAGCCATGCCAAGGGTTCTCTTGGGGCCAACAATGGTTCTCGAGTGCCGGCCACATCCAGGGTGTAGGCTCGGGGACTGACAATAACTTCATGTTCTCTCTTAAATTTCTTCCATTTATCTTTAAAATCTTTACTTTCTATAATGTTTCTTCATATTTCAGATTTTTAATTGATTTCCTAGATGATTCAACTTGATGTATTTATTGTTAATTAATTTGGTTTGGGTAATAAACTTCATTTTCAAGACTTCTATTGAATATTGATATATACCAATGTATGCTGAAAACATATTTAAGTCAAAGAAGTATGTATTTTTATTAATAACTTAATTTTTTTTTAGATGAGATGATCATGTACGTAATTATAGTTCAAACGTAAATAAGAAGTTTGGATTCAAATTTGATTATCATGCTTTAATAGTATAACAGAATTGACCACGTATTTAACTCATAAAAATATAAATTTGTACACCAGGAACACATTGAAAATATAATTGATTAAATAAAAATATTATTCTTTCGAACTTTAAGTTTTAACTGAGATGATCACACACACTTTAACATAGTATATTGTAATGACCCAAACCGTCGTTAATTAGGAGAAACAAAAATCTGGGAAAAAATTGGGCCACTCTCCCGCCAAAGCGGGCCATATGCCGCTAGGGCGGGGTAAGCTGGCGCCAGAGCGGAATAAGAGGGACAGAACGTAAATTACGAGAAATCCTATTTTCTCCATATTCCTAAAATACCTCATTAAGTCATAAAACACCCTAGAAACCTCAGAAAAGTTGCCTTAAGCTTCGGAAGGAAGGAGAAGGGGATTTCTAGCATGAGGATGGTGAAATCTTGCAGATTCTTGGCCAAATCCACCATCACGAAGCCCGGTAAACCAGAATCAAAGTCAAAAACTCTGTGCAACTGCTTGGCGCCCAGGTAAGCTAGGTTTTTACAATTGAGTAGTTATAAATCTGTGCTTACTATGTGATATATATAAATCAATGGTAGGGTTGTGTGTAGACCTTCGTGCTCCAAGTAATTTACATAAATAATCCCTAGAATTCAAAGTACGTGGGTTTATGCCTTGAGAAGGGGAATTGATGAATTGTTAGAAAACCTAGAATTGCTATCACGAATAGAATTGGGTCAAGAATAAGGATATGAAATCAGGAATGGAACTAGAATTATGAATGTATGTTACATCTGATAACTTGAAGTGATGGAATTGGGGATTTTTGATGAATTGTGACTAAACCATAATAAGAAATCCTAGATGATGAACTAGGGCTGAGTATGATCAATTATTATATACGTGATAGGGATTGAGCAGTAATTTGTAGGTGATGGTTGTGATTCTATGATTGTGTGATATATGTTTGTTCTTGCTTCATTATGATACTTGTATGTATATGAATGCTGCAATGTTGATTCACACTTGTTGTAAATGAGATAGATGAATGATGATTGTCATGAAATAATGACTTAAATGTATGATCTTGATGATATACTTGTGATTGTAATTGTGGTGTGTGAATGGGATCGGTTGCCAAGTTCCGGCATAACTAACTTGGATCGAATTGCCACGTTCCGGCATAAATATGGGATCGGTTGCCACGTTACGGCATAACCATGGGATCGGCTGCCATGTTCCGGCACACTAACTTGGATCGGTTGCCACATTCCGGCATACTAACTATGTGGAGTTTAGGTTTCATGAGAGGACCAATAATGTGATATAAAATGTGAAGTTGTTCGTTGTTCGTATAAATGTTGATAATATGGTATATGCTTGATATACACTTGTGAGAATAGTGTTGTATAAGCTTGTATATGTTGTACTTAGAGAACACGTGTTATGACGATTTATAGTTGGTTATTCGTGGGTTGTAATTGTCACGCCCCGAGCCTACACCCTGGGCGGAACCGGCACTCGGAGACCATTGCTGGCCCCAAGCGAACCCTTGGCCTGGCTTTCTTAACTCAGCGGAAACCTGACTCAACAGAAAACTCAATGCCATGCAAAGACATAAACAACTTAACTGATACATATCTGGCCAAAAAGGCAACTCGGTGGTTGTACTTGGGGATTTTTCTATGCGATTAGAATGGTTAAGCTATGATCAAGAATCCGGTAAGTGGGTTGATTGAAAGAGGGGTTAGTATTGAGGGTGCTAGTGTGAATTGGGGTGTTCCCAAGAAAGAGTAAAGGTGGAGAAGCGAGTGGTTTAATTCATGATCTTACTAGTTGGTTCTTATGTTATGTGGTGGGCGTCGGGTTGACCGATGATGCCTACCAGTACGCGTGTTTTGTACTGATACTCATCTTGCTATGTCTTTTTGGACATAGTCTGGATGCAGGTTAGTGATGTTTCATTAGGTGAAGACGAAGAGATTCTCTAGCAGCTTCTATCTTTCCTTCCGCATGGTGGGAGCCGTGTCTTTTGTGTATCTTGACCAGTTGTACTCTTAGTAGCTCTTGTACCTGTTTAGACTAGATCCATGGGAGGTGTTTAAATTACTTACAATTTTAACTAAAAGTGTGTCTAGAGATATTATTAATAAAATCATAGTGTTATGTTTATTTCTGTTTTCTTAAAATTTCCGCATGTTTTACTATTAGGATATTATGGTTCTCCTACTTAGGTGTTAGAGTAGGTGCCTGCACGGCCCGGTGGGTTGGGTCGTGACATATATAAACTATCTAATTAAACCAGTAAATTGGTTAGAAACTACTAACAACTTTGATGGTATATATATGATGAATTACACCAAAGATCACATTACTCAAAATCATGAATACTAGAAAAAAACATCATATTTTATTTTATTAAATTGGAGTAGGGGAAGGGAAAATGGTGAGCAGACTACAAGATGGGGAATCAAACCCTCACCGATAAAATAAAGGTTAACGTAGTCAATCAACTGAACTACGTACTAAAATACCATGACATAATTAAAATTTAATCATAGAGAACACCTTCTCAAGATGTTTAGCCTTGAGATCAAGATACTCCTTCACCTTCACATTTCTATATTTTGGTACAACACCAACATTATCCTCAGAAGAAACTAATGGAACAATCATAGAATCAACTTGAGGTCCAAAAAAATAAGCCAAAGAGACTCTGTGCTTAGTTTGATCCACGAGAACTCGATGATAAACCGATGGAAATTCTCCATTTGAGAGTATATGAAGAAGATCACCTAAAGTTAACAATGAGGGCATCGTTGGAAACTGGAGCAATTGAAGTCCATCATTGGTCTTTTTTCAAGATTTGAAGACCCTTTGTGTTGTTTGTTTGATGGAGTTGTTAGGAATAATGAATCTGTGTGAGGAGCTAACCCTAATGCATGGTTAGGGTTAGGGCAACATGGATATGAATTCAATTGTAAAGCTCCTGTAGATTCAAATGACTTAATTGAATGTTCTTGAGAATATGGTTGTAAGTAATTGAGGATAAGCAGCCAGAGTTGGAAGGATAGAGCTTTCATCTTCTTTTGATAATTTTCCATCACATCACTACAAAGAGCAAAACAAATAAAGAATCATAATATAACTTTCAGTATCTCAAATTATTTATCGTGATTTCAGAAAGTAATATCAACTCAAATTATCTATGTAATTAAATTTATGTTTATGATGAGAGAAATATAATTGTTGTGTAGAATTATTCACTAAATAACTTGATTATATAAATATATTGTTTGTATCATTAATGTGTATAACTTGAACTCATTATTATATACATTCACATAAAATCAATCCATGTACTTACCAAAAATTTTGATAGTCATGTGGCCAAAGTTCCTTAGCATGATCAAGGGGTGAATCCATAATGGTGAACCCTTCATGCCACATGAACTTCGAGAAGAACGGCGTAATTCGAGCTGTGCCATAGCCGGTGGCGCCACTAGTCGATCTCACGACCTTCACCTTCTGTTCTGCTGGCAAGGCAAAAATCCGTCTTGCCTGAGATTCAACTTCATCAAAAAGTTCTAAAGAAACTCCATGATTAACAACTTGAAATATCCCCCATGTTTTGCATGCATGACCTATAAGTTCCACAACATTAGGGGCTAAAAGATCAATTATTGGGACATTAGGGTTTTTTTCATCATGACTAATTGGGGAATTATTGATATTAGGCCATAAATGAGAGTTTGGAACTTCTTGGATTGAATGAAAATCTATAGGAAGAATGTGTTGAAGGCTCTGAGGGTTTTCTTTGAAAGATTCTTCAAGAGTACTAGTAGTAGCCATTATATTGGACTTTGAAGCAAAAACAAATATTGTATTGATAAGTAAATATTTTTTTCTGGAATATAGATAGGGTAGGAAATATAACATTTTACACATGGATTGGTCGGTCTTTTTTGGAATATGTGTTGTCTATAATTAGGTTCCCAATTTTGACAGATTAAGCTGCCATTTAATCAAAGATTTTAAATCAAACATTTATTTTTTTTCTTTAAATATCCGTTTGACTTTGATTTTGAATCAGACATTTATATTTTTTCTTTAAATATATGTTTGACTTAGATTTTGGAT
>NW_006240144.1:0-16460 GCF_000226075.1 Solanum tuberosum
CCATATACCAGCACAGACGGTCTCTACGTGCTTGTGCTGATAATCTCAATGTACTATCACAAAATCAAACAATATCCGGTACAAACGATCTCCACGTGCCCCACTCATAAACATAAAACCATTGCAACATGGACTATCTCCACGTGCTCAAGCCTTACTCATATTCAATCTTATATTCATGCATGTGCATAATATAATATCAACTGATTAGCAGATGATGATGCATCTCATTTCAATCAAATATATTCATCTCATCGCAACATATATAAGCTCATGAAGAAAATATAAACACACAAAAAGTAACCAAAGTTCACCATATAAATGCTTGTTATCTCATTTACACGGTACAGGCATAAATGTTTGTTATCTCATTTACGTGGTACCCCTTTAGTATCAATTATCCTTAGATTCATTTAACTCACAAAACTTACCCTTCAAAGGATCTGTAATCTTAATTAGTTGCCTCAAACCGAAGCCCAAATGCCAAATTGTGAATTTGCCCTTCCACAATGCTTCTGAATAATAAAATTTATTATAGAGGTGTACAAAATCGAATTGAAAATCGAATTAAACCGCAAATCGAGTCAAACCGAAAAAAAATCCGACTAGTGGTTTGTTTGACTTGGTTTGGTGTTGGAAAAAAAAAACCTGACTATATTTGGGTTGGTTTGGTTTCAACTAAAATAAACCAACCCGAGACCAAGTCAACCCGACATTATATATGTAACTTTAAAAATTTTATTTTATACGTAAAAATATTTACTTTGATATAATTTTTAAATATTTCTTATACTTTTTCATAGTTTTTATCTTTTAATATATTATTTCATGTTTGAAAGTTAGAATTCCTAATGGTCCAATAAAGATTATAGTTCATAGGTGTTAGTAATCTATCTATATATAAAAGGAGCAGAAAAAATGACACATGTCAACACTACAAATTTTCAGTATTTTAAATAATTTTAAATAATTAATAATTAATATTATATAAATAAATATAGACACATGTCAATAATTAGAATTAGAACAACACATGTCAGCACGACAAAAAATAGGATTTTTAAATAATTAAAATTATTAATTACATGTAATAGGATTAAATAATAAACACAACTTTTTGTTTTTATCTTAAATTCGAAATTAAAATATTAAATTTATTTATTAAAGAATTACTTAAAATTAACGTGATATAATCATTTTATAATTTTAAAAATTTATATAAATAATAACTAAAAAATTTAACTATCTAAATCTGAAAAAAAAAAGAAAAAACATTGCAGAACATGAGTGTGATTATTAATTTTAATTTTTTTTTTTTTTTTTAAAAACAAAACAAATAATTGCTCCACGTTAGTCAGTGGATAATTTTAAGGAACAATTCAATTAGTGGATAATTTTAAGGAATAATTTCAAATTTAAAATTATTATAAAAATAAAAATTACAAACTTAACTAATAATAATAATAATAGTATTACTATTTTTCAGAAATGTCCCAAATGACAGTCACACATAAAATTCTTTTCCCGGTATCATTTTTTCTATTTTTATTTAAATAAATAAATTTCGGCAACGATTTTAAATGATAAAATCTAAAAGTGTTTTCAGTTTTGAAAGGAAAAAAAAAAAACTTGGGTTGTTAACCTTTTTAAGAATTGTGACAGTTATCTAATTTTACACTTCTTAAATTAAAAAAAATAAACTAAAAAAACGTGTAGTTGTTAAGCATCTCAAGACCTTTTTGTTTAATCAAAAAAATATTAGAAAAAATTAATAGATACATTATATCATATATATTTAACTATTAGGAAAAAAATAGAATATTTTTAAGTTTTTTAGTATGTGTATTTTTAAAAATGATAGAAGATTTTTTTACATACCGTTTTAAAATATAATATATTATCATGGTTATTTATACATGATTAGTTTTCTCGTTAACTATCTTACATTCGATCTCTTATATATATATATTAAATTAAGACACATCCAAGGAGGAACCATTCCTCCATTAGTGAAGGAGATTTTCTATGTATGTCAATATCCAATCAAATAATATAATACTGGTACAATTATTGGTCTGATGGTAAGTTATGCTTCTTTGAAAGAATTCTTTTCACGAAAAACTTACTTTTTATATTACAAATATTTCTAAAATGTTATATTTCTGATGGTTATCAGTGAATTGAAAATAGGGTGTTATTAGCAATGAAGAAGATAAAACAAGGATATTGATGTCAGGGCCACAAATTCTATGTTAGGAAAGGAAAAAATTAAATATATAATAGGGAGAAATATTTATATAAAATAATTTAGTAAGGAAATACTTAAATTAAAATCAGAAAAGGAACAAAAATATATATTAACTAAGTAATCAACAAAATTAATTTAAAATCTGAAATTAAAAATTAAAAACAATTTAAATCTTAAAATCTGTTTAAAGGAGAAGATTACTTATGCACGATGGAGTTTTTTAAAACATAATTCATATTCAATTAACAAAGTTAATTTATAATCTGAAATTTAAAATATTTTAAATCTGAAAATATTTCCATTTTAAACAACAAAAAAAGAAGAAGATAACTTTATCCTCTTTTTTTTTTTTTAAAAATTAAAATCATCCCACGTTTTAAAAAATAAGACGAATCTCTTCTTCTTATCCTCCTATATATTTTTGTATCTATTGTTTTTAATGTTTTATCGACTTTTAATAATTATATTATACCATCAGATTTTTGCTCGATATTGAGATAAAGAAAAATAGGAGTAAGTGACCCATGAAAGTGAAAAACATCCTTTAAGTTTATGTATCGTGGTGAATTTTTTTAGAGAATTAGAAAAATAAATGTAAGTTTTGATGCATTTGATATTTGACATATTAGAAAGATAAAGTATAATGAATATTTTATTTAAGTTGAATATTTGAATAAAATAAGTATAGTGCCTTTAATTATAATCTGTTAGCATCTCTGAAATAGTTGAAATTGTTACAAAAAATAATAGTTTGCATCGATTTGGCCAAGAATGACATTCATATTTTTATTTTTATTTTCAGTTTTCTGAGTGAAAGTTGAGAGGTTTAAATAAAAAGATTTGTCAATTAAATTTGTGTTTTTTTTAAGAGTATTATACTAATATACTATCAATAAAATAAAAAATTAAATATTAAATATTAATTAAAAATCTACATGCATCACAAAAAACCACGTGTCATTTTTAGGATAAAATTAGTTGTCATTGTAATTTTAAGTTATTGGTATTATTAAGTGCATAATACATTTTATTAGTTATTTTTAAGTATAAAATTATCCGCGCAACGCGTGGGCACATATACTAGTTATAATAAAGCTTAAATCAAAATTAAATTAATACTAATGCAAAAAGAAAATCAATTTGATTGAGAATGACAATAATATTGAATATTTGTTCTTTAGTTTAGAATAGGTTTAGACAATTAAAATACATAATCTAATTTTAATTTCCTTTAATATTTAGTCATGTAGCCAATACTTATTAAATTTATTTTAGCATGATTTAGTATTTTTGAATTGTGATCATTTTCATTATGACTTATTAATTTGTAATATTTGTTTTACGCGATTTCATTATTTTTTTTTTGTTGGATTTTTTAGTATCATTAATCATATCATATTTTGTGTTATTGTCTTAAGAAACACCTTAGATAGTTGTATTTTGGTAGGACTAAAGAAATATTTGAAGTACAAGTAAATTATATGTTTGTATGAACACTTTACCGGAAAAATCCGAAAATCCAAAAAACCTGAAAAAACCCGAGTTTTATTAGTTTGGTTTAGTTTATAAATTCAAAAATCCGACACAAATAGTTTGATTTGATATTTGTAAAACCTGAACCAATCCAGTCATGTACACCCCTATTTCAAATAATACATACTTCTCATAAGAATATGAATCTAATAACATTTATATTGCTATATTTATCATCAAATAAAAAAGTCCACCCCAACCCTAGAAGTCAAATCTGAAATATTATGTTCGCTCATAATAAAATAAACTCACACGTCGAATTTCAGCTACTGAAACAATGCTCTAAATTTGACTTGTATTTTTCGTCATCCCACTTCAGGCGGTTCCACCATTCTGATTTTCCTCTTATTTCTTTGATTTTGTTGGAGGTTTGAATAGAGAGAGGCAACTTCCTTATTCCATTGCATCCGATCACCTTAAGTTCCTCCAGGTGTTCCCACATACTCTCTGGCTCCCCAAACGTTCTTGAGCCGTCTTGTGCCAGTAACTTTGTCAGCCGATAACAAGAGGAAAGTGAAATTTCTTCCAAGTGCCTGGGTACAGAAAAAGCTCCACCAACATTAAAAAGACATGTTAAATTATCACAACTGAATACATCCAGTTTGCGTAATTTAGAAAATCTTAGACCCAGAAAATGACCGAAATCAGAAACACTCTTTAAATTATGTACAGAAGAGAGAATGAGAATTTCCAGATTTGGCAAAGGATCATCAAACTGTCCACTTCCTTCTATCGATGGTCCAAAATCACAAGAGCAGCGCTTTATGTTTAGTGATTTTAATCCATCAAAACTGTTGTTCCGAATGAACTTCGTGAGGCCCATGCATTCTTCCAAGTACAAATCTGAAGCAAACTGCAACAAGCTTGAGAGCGAGTCTTTGTTATTGAAAATGTCAAAATGTGAGAGGCATATCGCCCTTGTTGACTTGTTGTATGGTACCTCTTCAGGAGTTTTAGTATTCCCAACTGTAATGTGAAATGTTTTCAATCTTTTCATCCAGGTGTGGTCACTTTTCAAAATTGAAATTGATGAGCTATCCAAGTAAATAAAAAGTGATGTCAGATTGGGTAGATGTGATATCTCATCAAAAGAAGTTGCTTCAACAACATCTCTACGTCTTGTCAATGGATGAAGTAGCTCAAGAAATAGAACTCTTCCTGCAACATCTCTACGTCTTATGGGTAGATGTAACATTTCAAGCCTTTGTAACTCGTAGGAAACCCCAGGTCGATTCTCTTCATAAACTTACCTAAAGGCATATTTAATAGCCTCAGATTTGTCAACTTGTCCATTCCTTCCGGCAGGCAATGTAACCTTGTGTTATCACAATCAAGCAATTGCAAATTGCAAAGATTACCAATAGATGGTAACATTTCCAACATGCGGCAATTTTGTAGTATTAGAGCACGTAGCTGACGTAACTCGTTGACGGAACAAGGCAGTGCTCTAATACGAGTATAACTCAGGTTCAGAACTCTTAGAACTGGAAATGACAAAAAGAATTTATCGGGAATTTTCACAAGGGATTCATTGCGTTGCAAAAGTAAAGATGTTGTCTTTGGGCATTCCGTGAAGTTATCAGGTAGATATTGAATTCCTTGGGTTATGAAAGATAATCTCTTGACAGAAGCTGACACTACTTCAACATGTGAAATGTCAGTTAACCCAAAGGAATCATCAATCCATTTAGCAACATCACGAACCACATCATGCATCTTCACACAATCCATCTTATGGGCTTCTTCTAGTAAGCAGACATTTTTTAGATCCTCAATAATTGTGATTCCCCTGTTGTAAGCTTTTTCATATGTGTCATGTTCACCAAGGAACCCCTCTGCCCACCAGCAATGTATGAGATCATTTGTTGGAATAGACGCTGGATATAAGGAGCAATACAAGAAACAACTTTGAATGTCACTTCTCCTTTTGTTCCTATTGCTTCTTTGCTCTAAAGAATCAAAACTCCATTTGATGACCTGGTAAACCTTATCTCCTGTGTCTTTGTCATTAGGTTCAGACATTCTAAGTGATTCCAAAGCATCTTCCCATTCCTCGACCATGTTCTTCCCTCTCATAGATGCTCCAATAATAGTGATTGCTAAAGGTAAACCACCACACTCTTTTGCAATACCCATTGCTGATGGCTGAATATCCACCCGATTGGCAACGTCTCCCGCATTTTCAATAAACAGATGCCAAGATTCATCTTCATCCAATGTGAAAATATTCATTATGGTGTGTGTTTTCATTCCCTCACAAACCTTCCGTTTACGAGAAGTAATAATAACATTGCTTCCTGCGTGATCTTTGGGTTGGGGCACACCTACATGATCCAAATCTATAGCTTCCCAAACATCATCTAGTATCACAAGGAAACTCTTTTCCTGCTTAAGCCTTTGATAGATTTTGCTGGCATTGCTTTCTTCACTTCCCTGATCAGTATTTACCTCTAGGCTTAATCTGTCAGCAATTTGTGCTTGAACTTTTCTTATGTCTATTGGCGGTTTGGGTACTGTAACCCATATCACAACACCAAAAGACAGTTTAGACCTAATTGACACGTCAATCTGTTTAAGCTCATTGTTCAAATTCTTCACCAAAGTAGTTTTCCCAATTCCTCCTGCACCCCACACTCCGATGATGCCAACCTGACATACCCAAAAGAATAATTAACCCACAAGTGAAACATGCAACAATGGTTGGTAATATACAAGAAATTAGAGAAAGAAGGATTCTAGGAGGCTTTGTTTCAGCAATTGTCAAATTAAAAGATTAATTTCCACTTATTTATAATAGGAAAAAAATATACATAATATTATCTTATAGAGAAAATTTATTTTAAATATCTATTATAAAATATTTTTAATAAAAATTTTATTTTGTTAAATTAAAATGTACATATTCAAATTTTCAATCAATATTATACCTAGATGAATAAAAGAATAAATTAATATTGATATAATATTAATATAATGATTTAAATAAAATTTAAAATATCAAGCAAAATAAATTTAAAGAAATACATATATCCATATTTGAATATATATATATATATGTAATTATCATGCTGAAATTTAAAGAAATACATATATTTAGAAGAATAATATATTTAATAGGGCATGATTTGAAAAATATATAATAACTTTGTATATAGATTTAACTCTTTGAATTTTGATAATCTTATCACATATATAGATTATTTTAAAATTTACCTCTAATTTCAATTTATATTTGAGTAATATATATATAAAATCGATATTATGTTTGCTAGAATTCTCTTAAAAAATGGAGGGAAAAAAATTTAAAAAATTAGTTTCCTCATTCTTCTCTGGAAAATAGTGTAGTTATCTCCAAATATCAAGTATAAATTTGATATTTTTATGATTTACGTGGCCAAATTTTAAATTTTTTACGATTGTGTATCCTTTATCTTATACCAACAAGAAGTGTTATTTCTACATTCCTTCTTGAGTAGTTTCTTAAGATTAAAAAAAGAAATAAATAATTTAAAAGATTAAGCAATATAATTTTATGTGAGTAAGCCACACTAACGAATATTAAAACATAATTTAAAAAGATATTTTTTAATATTATAGCTTAGAATATAATTAAGTGTGATGTACACAAGTTACACACAAAATAATCATACAATGAATTCATGATCGTACTTTTTAAAAAAAATTCATATTAAAAAATATTTGAATTTGAACTAAAAAAAATTTAGAAATTGAACATACGCTAGGATCGAAATATTAGAAACACACCTTATCAGCTATCAAATTCTAAACAATTTAAGATTACTAATCTTAATTTAGTTGTAGTAATACCTCATCGTTTTCCAAGTGTTCGAGGATTTTGTCGAGATTCTTTCTTGCGGCTGGCTGGTCTTTTATTGATGGTCCTGGTAAGTGCTCAACTTTTTCCATACGGTAATTTTCTTCCATCAAATTGGATCCAAAGCTTTCTCCGCCATTTTTAAGACTGCAAAGTTTAACTTCGATATTATTCTGTGCTTGAGTCCAGACTTCAGAGCGGAGGCTGCAATTGGGACAACACCTATATGTAAGTGTCTTCGCTGCTGCAATGTTTTCTTGCATACTTTTCCATTCATTCTCCAGCTGGCAAACATCGTCGATCCACTTGATAACATCTGATTTTGGTTTATAGCCTTTTTCCTCAGCTTTTTCCACCTTTTCTTTCTTATCATCTCTTAACTCTTTTAGCGTCTCCATTTCCTTCGTTAAATTTTCAACATTTGATGAGAAATGGACAGTATTTTCAATATTAGGATAGATGCATTTACATACAAACTTTCCCACCTCAACAATAAAGCCACTTATAACATTAATAAGTATATCCATTGAACAATTCTTGAGGTAATGATGCTCTCTCAAACTGTTTGTTTAAGGCAGAAATTCAGAGAACTAAAAGAAAAAGGCAAACACAACTATTCGAGTAACTAGCAATGTAAAAATGTAAAGAGAAAATGGCTTCATATATAACCCAACATATTCCTTGTTATAAAAGTGGCTCATATATACTTTACTGTTACACAAATAACTCACATATACTCCTACCGTTACAATGACTTACATATACAAGTAAAAAAAATGATTTTTTATTTTTAAAAAACTAATGTACGGGTATATGATCCTTTTCACTCATATTTCTTTATTTATTTATTTCATTAGTTAGCGTAAAAATATGAGAGAAAAAGTGTGAATGAAAACACTATTCATTTCCCTTTTATTATGAAAATTTGTCTACCGGAAATTTTTAGTATACTTCCTCCGTCTCATACTTCCTCGGTCCCTAATTACTTGTCTATTTTTTCTTGTTTAGTTGTCCCTAATTATTGGTCCATTTTGACAAATCAAGAAAAAATAATTTTTTTTACCTATTGTACCCTTAATTAATTACTTTGAAAAAATCTTCGATTTTTAATTCATCTACTTCATAATTAATAGGGATAAAATGGTAAACTCACTATATCAATAATTATTTTCTTAATAGATATGTCAATTCAGAAGTGGACAAGTAATTACGGATAGAGAGAGTATTTGTCTATAATTCACATTACTAAAAATAGGTATCTTAATGATTTATCAATTTACAAAATCAAGATAGAATTAATTGCAATTTTTTTTAAACCTTTTTTGCTCTTACAATTAATTCTTTTTAAAAGTGTAAATAAATTTGTAAAATTTCAAAAAGTTTCTTAAGGGGTAAATAAGTAAAACTATTATTTTTATTTATAATTTCTTATAAAAACCTATAAAAGAGAAAGTGTGTAACTAATATAGAGCAAAAAGAGTAATAACATTATCCCTTAGGAAATGCTTATTTTTAGTCGGGAAAATTATGCAGAATAGCAAACATTTAGCCTATATTAGGTACTATAGCTATAGTTTAAGAAAATTGTAATTCGCGACTACAATTTTCCCAATTATTGTTATTCGTCTGATTTGTATAATTCGCTTGATTTGTATAAATCTAGAATTTGTGTAATTTGGTTCTTGATTGTATAAATCCAAAAATTTGTATATACTTAACCTAACTATTTGTATACGATTTATGAAAAATTCATCATAAATTACCATGTTTGTATATTGATAAGCGAAGTATACAAACAAAGTTCTAAATCTTTTTTGAATGTATAAATACAGAATTTGTATATACTTACGCTATTTGTATATTCACAAGAGAAATATACGAACATGCAGAAATATAAAAACCATACCCTTCATAGCAACAAAACTATATTTTGAAGCGCAATTATATTCAAAACTATAGCTATAGAGCCTTATTATATCTATTATGTTTGCTAATTCTAAATTTTTCTCTATTTAGTAAAGTTTCTTGATTTCATAAATGCCCATTTACTTAAATATGGGTAATTATGAAAGAAAATAATTAATATCTTCTTGTTTATACTCTTTTTATTTCATACTCCCTCCATTCCATATTAACTTAATTTTTGAGGTGTTTCACACCCTTTAAGAAAAGTAGATTAAGACATAAATTGAACCTAGTTTCCATTTACCCGTATTAATTATTGTCAAAGTTATGATTAAAATAACTAAATATTAATTAATCACTAATTCCCAAATACTAACTAATGAAAGCGTAAAAATTGGAAGAACACTCTAAAAAATAGTCTTGAAAAACTAGAACCAAATTAAGTTAATTTGAAAAAATGGAAAATGCCTCAAAAATTAACTTAATATGGAATGGAGGGAGTATTAATTATCCACATTATTATCGTATGCAAGGGAAGTCTCTTGATGCATTCAAGTGATTTAAATTCAAAAATTTAACGCCATTTTAGCTCAGGATATAGTTACATTATACACAAATTCATATGGAAATTTTCTTTCTGTATATATTATATTCTCCATATTGGGTGGTTACACCAAACAAACAAAAAAAATGTAAGACATGTGACTTTCATTCACACTATTTTTCGTAACCATGGTCTAAGTGATTTATTTATTCAATATGATTTTTAACTGTCAAGTTGAAATATTTTGATTTAATGTAAACACTAAATGCAAATAAGTTTGATTCTCTATTGTCAATCTATATTAAATGTTTTGACGGAAAATTCTTTTCACTCTCGAACTGAAACGGAAAGCTATTTTCAGAAAACATTTTCAAGAAAATGTTGAACTGAAACGGAAAGCTATTTTCAGAAAACATTTTCAAGAAAATGACTTCCGTCGTACCAAACAAACCAGAATGTGGAGCATTCCAAACGGCTTGAGATCCAACTACAACTAGACAGCATGCCGACCATAAATCCTAAAGTAGTGAAATTTCTTGTCGAGCAAGTTTTGAGCTGTTTACTATGGACCCTTTTACAACATGAGAAACCTCTTTCACAAATTTGAAGACAACATGGAAAATGAAGATTATGTGCTAAATTTAAGAATGTTTAATCGGCTCTGTTAGTTAGTTAGACATTTTATTTTACATACACATCAGGAATCGAAGAAGAAGAAATGGAAGTTCAGTTTTCTCTTTTCCAAAATTACGATTCGTTCATCTTCTTCACATGCTCTCATAGGTTATTAAATGATTATTTCTAAATCATTAATTTTCCCCTTTTCCGTTCGTACTATGTTAAACCAGCTGGCATGCACAAATACGAAGGAAAAAGAAGAAAAGGAAAGTCACTAGCAAGAGATAAAGATAATAAAGCAATATGTTTGTACTTTATTTAAAAAAGAGGCAGAATTATTGGAGTAACTAGCGATGTAATTCCAAAAGAGACGATTATGCAACACATCAGGGAGTAGGGACGGAGCTAGAATATAAATTATGAGTTCGGCTGAATCCAGTTACTTTGACTGAATCTCGTATTTAAATTAATACATATGTTGAATTTGTACAAATAATTAGTTTAGAACTCAATAACTTAAAAAAATTGATATTTCGAATCTTACTTTAAGCAACATGATTGAGAATAATTGAAGCCATCCACTGCAGAAGGACAACAAAAATATCAAGAGTCCCCACAAGTGAGGATTTTTCAATTTGGAGCACTAATGAATGTTTTTTAATGTTTCACCACTGAGCTGTCTATTTCAGTACAGCAACCAGCTATACATTTTCCTTTAATTTATTATGAAAATTTGTCTACCGGATATTTTTAGTATACTTCCTCTGTCTCATACTCCCTCTGTTCCTAATTACTTTTTTTTTTTTTTTAGTTATCCCTAATTACTTGTCCATTTTGACAAATCAAGAAAGAATAATTTT
Source organism: Solanum tuberosum (assembly GCF_000226075.1). Classification (NCBI taxonomy): domain Eukaryota; kingdom Viridiplantae; phylum Streptophyta; class Magnoliopsida; order Solanales; family Solanaceae; genus Solanum; species Solanum tuberosum. The sequence continues at coordinate 11,544 of NW_006240144.1, forward strand.
TTTTTTACCTATTATACCCTCAATTAATTACTTTGAAAAAAGTAGAACTTTTTGAAAATCTTCGATTTTTAATTCATCTACTTCATAATTAATAGGGGTAAAATGGTAAACTCACTATGTCAATAATTATTTTCTTAATAGATATGTCAATTCAGAAGTGGACAAGTAATTACGGATAGAGAGAGTATTTGTCTATAATTCACATTACTAAAAATAGGTATCTCAATGATTTATCAATTTACAAAATCAAGATAAAATTAATTGCAATTTTTTTAAAACCTTGTTTTCTCTTACAATTAATTATTTTTAAAAGTGTAAATAAATTTGTAAAATTTCAAAAAGTTTCTTAAGGGGTAAATAAGTAAAACTATTCTTTTTATTTATAATTTCTTATAAAACCTATAAAAGAGAAAGTGTACGTATAACTAATATAGAGCAAAAAGAGTGATAACATTATCCCTTAGCAAATGCTTATTTTTAGTCGGGAAAATTATGGAGAATAGCAAACATTTAGCCTATATTAGGTAATATCTTATGATCTCTGAGCAAGGAAGCATGAACTCGAAGTAGAACAATCGATAATAAGGCAATACAAAATGCATCATTAGCTTATAAAGAATGATGTCCTGTTTCTAATGCAGTCAATAAGAAGAATATTATCTATCAATCTACAAGTTATTAGATAACGCCACTAATGCTACTAAATGAGAAACGTTGCTGTTTGTATCTCAAAATGAAGTTCGAATTTTTGTAAATTTTCTGTTTTAACTTCAGGGCTGTTAACAAAGGCTTCTTATTCAAGCACTTCTTATGATGCTACAAGATCAGTTAGCAAGAATAATTTCTTAGAGGACACTTTCTCTTATAAGATAAACGGTACAAACCATACAAGTTTGTATTTTCGAGATAAATGGGTGCTTGATGCCTCTGACGATGAATATGGAGGAGTACTCGTCAACGCAGAAAGACTACCATCTGATCCCGACAAATTTACCTTTGTGCTTCGTGCATCTCTCTCTCATTGGAAAGTGAAGGTACTTCATTTCCAGCAACTACTATACTATACTATACTATACTAGTCTCAAATTTCAAGACTCAATTTCTTGTCTGGTGTTGATTATTACACGAGTGAAAGCCACCACATTTCATAATTTTTCTTATTATTTTATAGACAACTCTTGTGCCAGATAGCCTGGTGAATTCATATAGACGGAACCCCAATTTGTTTAGGAATGAGGCGTAGTAATTTTTGGTGTATTGAAAGTAAACTTATATAACACCTTTTGCTCATTGATGGCTCCCGATGATGCAGGGGAAGAAGGGAGTTTGGCTTAAGCTACCACTAGAAAAATGTGATCTAGTTCCTGTTGCAGTAAAGGTATTTCCTTTTTGTTGATGCATTGTAGTAAAGGTATTTTGCACTATCACTTCACCCAAATTGATACAGGAAATTACTCAATCGTTTAGCTTTTCTTTGTTATCCCTGGCTAGTAGTGATTGTCTCATTACTCAAAGAATACGTTGATACAAATACATGAAGAGAATAGGCTAACTATACTATCTTATACACAATAATATACAGCTCTAGTGATTTTGTAACAATCGAACTCTAAATTTTGTAGGAAGGATTTCAATACCATCATGCAGAAAGAGGATATGTTATGATGACTTATTGGATTCCGGAGGAACCCTGTATGCTTCCTTCGAATGCATCACATCAAGTTGGAGTTGGGGGTTTTGTGATCAACGATAAAAATGAGGTGTGTGTTTTTCTGTTTGCAATGCCTTCCTAATTAGTAGTAATATTTATGAGCTTCTAAATTCTCTGTGTAGTCTCTTAGGCTAATAAATTTTTGCTTTAGGTGCTTGTCGTGCAAGAGAAACATTTTACGCCGTCTCTTTCAGGCCTATGGAAAATACCAACTGGTTTTATTCATGAGGTATGTTCCTCTATTACAATTTGACCTTACCATTTTGGTACTTTTGACTTGGTTAAAGATTGAAGCATGGAACTGTATACTTACTCGGTTTAGTTTTTTCGTCAAACTCAGTCCGAGGAGATCTTTACAGGAATTGTGAGAGAAGTGCAGGAGGAAACTGGCGTAAGCAATTTCCACTTAAACGTATCGCTTTCCTAAACTAGCAACACATAACGACCAATCGTTATCTAAATGATGTTTTTTTCTTTTCTCATTACTTTTTCCAGATTGATACTGAATTTGTGGAGGTTATGGCTTTCAGGTAACACAATTCTTCCTCTTCAAAGAACCATGAGTTTATCATAACGGACAGCCATATATAATACAACCTTTTTATCGATAGGAAGAGCTGTATTAGAACTCTTATAAGAACATGAAATGCTGATACCATAAGTATCCGAACAACTTGGCTCAGACACAGAATGTGGAGTTGCTATTCCCTAGATTTCACTGTCTCCTTTAGGATATTTCAAGCTTTATTCAGCTTCTTGCTCTAACTCATGCTATGTACATTAGTTTTGGACTCTAATTGTTGATTTTACAGTTACAAACAAGATACCATTGTTTAAATTAACATTTATCGATGTCCTTCTTCAGGCATGTTCACGATGTGGCCTTTCAAAAGTCAGATTTGTTCTTCGTTTGTCTGTTAAGACCCCTGTCAAAACAGATCATGGTTGATGATCTAGAAATTCAGGATGCTAAGGTAAGCATATCGTATTGTGTAATACTCACCTGATGAGCTAGCGTTTGAGATTGAGTTAGACTCAATGTCCATTTTTCTTAACATTATACCACATCCAAACTCGTCCTTATTCTTGTGTGTCTCAGTGTTGGTTCCGCATGTCATATTGTCCACACATCAGCTGTTTAGTCTAGGAACACACACCACCATATTGGTCAGAAAAATGTTGTTTCCTTATATATTTTTGGACAATCGTTATCTCATGAGCTAGCTTTTAAGGTTGAGTTAGACTTAAAGTTTGTAGCTTTATGCAACTTAGCATTTACTCGAGCTGTCTTTTCTTTTTTCAATGCAGTGGATGCCTCTAGTTGAGTTTGTGGAGCAACCTCTAATCCAAGAAGACGATATGTTCAAGAAAATAATTGACATTTTTATCGCTAGACTAGGGAAGCGGTATTGCGGATTGTCTGTCCATCAATTGGTTTCCAAATTTGATGACAAACTTTCTACATTGTACTTTAACACAGTTGATGACCCAAATTTGAACTGTCAAGCCAGTTAGCATCACAATCTGTATTGTCTTGTGTATATGTGTAATCTATAGGTTATGGATTCTGTAAATATACTTAAAAGTTATTCAAAAGTACTTGTTACAGGGAGGTAACTGTCATATGATTTTCTTTTTTTATAATTTGTATATTAGGTTTCTGTATCGGGTGTTTGCACCAAACCAAAAAATGCAACACATGTGACTCTCATTCACTTTATTATTAGTTTTTTCAGTATAATTTTTACTGCCAAGGTTAAATGTTTTGTTCTGGTGTAAACACAGGATGCAAAAAATACTTTTCACTCTAGAACTGAAACCTGAAAGTCATTTTTCAGGAAAATGACTTATGTCATACTAAATAAACCAGAATTTGGAGCATTTCGAACACCTGAAATCCAACTACAACTAGACAGCAGGCCGATGTAACAAGCTAGAATAGTCCTAAGTTAGTGAAAATTCAACTTTTGAGTTGAGAATTTTTGATATGGTTGACTTTGGTTAACATTATGAGTTTTGAGTGTCGTACGAGAATTCCATCAATTTTACTGAGTCCAGAGCATTGAGTTTGCTCTATTAAGATGATCGGTTAGAGTCCCGAGATCTTAAATTGTGATTTGGATATTTAGGTAAAAAGTTGAATTTTTGGCCTAGATAGGTTCCGAGGGGTATTTTGGTTATAACCATATATTTTTTGAAATTCGACAATTTCATTGGTTCCAAAACATGCTTTAAGATAAATTTGCATTATTGGTTCATGTTTATAGGATTCCGAATGAGTTTCAAGGATCAAAAGGATGTTTTCAAGGTTGCTTGTATACACTTTAAGTGGTGACAAAATAGACTTTTAGCGACGACAAATGGGTTTTAGTGAGGAAATCGCTGAGTTAAATAACTATTTTAACCCATTTCGTATTTTTGACATTTTCGGAGCTAGAAAAGTCAAATTTGAGGTGATTTTTGATACGTTTTTCTTTCATGTATTTCTAACCCTATTTTACTCTTTCCCCCAAAATATCCCTTTCATATTTTATGATTTCTATCCATTAAATTGAGATTTTAAACCCTAAAGTAGAGAAATAAAAAATTGTTGATTTGGAGGTCGATTTGGAATGAGTTTTTATTGATTTTCGGGATTTAAGGTCCTTGTATTGTGGGTAACCTGATTTTGACAAAATTTTTCTGAAATTTCTCATTTTTGACTGCATTTCAAATGTGAGTTTTGGGTTTTTTCTGCTAAAGTTGAAAAAGTAGTAAATTTTTTTATTAGAGCTCGATTCTTGCTTGTTTTGAATGAGTTTTTCAACCACGAACTCCTTTTGGCTTGTAGAACTTGATTTTCAACTAAAACTCTGATTTTACCCTTTTTATTTCCGAAGCAATTTTTGAACTATTTTACCTCAATTTCAACCCTATCAATATGGGTATCATTGAACTCCTTAGCCCGTATTTGAGCATGATAATGTTATTGAGCAGTAGACTGAGGTAGGGGGTCCAGCCCAACCTCATATGGTTCCCAACTGTAACATCCGACAGTTTGAAGTGGCTTTGAAGAAGCTTGAAATTTGGAAATAGTCATTTTTGGAAAAATTTAAAATCTGGAAATTTGGCTAAGTGTGGAAATGAGTGAGTTTTTGGCCAACTTTGAGCAGTCGTAGCTCCTAGATCAAGATGATCTAGGAGTAGTTCCAGTTATGTTTAGAAAG
>NW_006240145.1:0-16340 GCF_000226075.1 Solanum tuberosum
GCTAGTTCCAAATTAAATGATTTAGCCAATTAATTACGGTAATAATAATCTTGACTCACAACAAACAACATTAATTGCCATAAACAATGATTTAAAAAAAAAGTGAATACATATTAATTAATCATAGAAAACTGATCCCTCAAGTGTGAATGTAATTATTGTAGTCAAGAAAATTATAACTGTCACAAATATTTTGTCGTATGCAATTATTGTAGTCAACGGAAATATAATTGTCTCAAATATTTTGACATACGACAACAAGAAATTATACCAAGAGTAGAATTGTTGTTCGACATTAAATTTTTAATAAATGTAGACAAGAAAAATTATCACCTCCATTTCAAAATAAATTATTTTTATCTTTTTTGTTTCTTTTAAGATATGTAGTTATTCACCCATCATTAACAAATCGAAAATTTTCTTCCAAAGTTATCCTTATTAAAATAATGAATTTTACATAAACAACAAAAGAAAATTTTCTTTTTGCTTTCTTAGAGTAAGTAATTTTCTTAAGGAGTCTACTCAAACTAAAAACATCAAATATTGTTAAATAGAGGGAGTACAAGTATTATATGCCATTATTTGAGGTACGCCTATTTTGGAACGAATATTTGACATGTGATGGCTCTATAACTCTAGTTTTCCAGTGAGCGTCTTCCTCTCTTTTTTCTCATTTGGCTGAGAACACTCCTTAAAATAACTTGATCACATAAATAACAAAAGGTTAATGCCATAAACACAATACAAATATTTAGATATGATGAGATATTTTATGCATCTATTTCCTACTTGCGCATTTCTTATTCAGGTCCTCATAATTATTATCATCTTGTTCATCCAGTTGATTGTCATTGTAATTGTATTTGCAGTTTGATTCATCATCCATAAGAAGATGAATTGTTTCATTTTACGATTTTGTCTTTAAATCTATATATAGTTGGTGGATTAAACTGACTCTTCAATATGCTACTTGACTGATATATACAAATGATAAAATATTTTTAAGATATAATTAACATATCAAAATAGGACCTCCCTATATGAAATTACTAAATTTTTAGGACTCGGAATAGACATTTTAATCAAGAGTAGAAGAATCTTAACCATCTTACTACAACCCTTGATAATAACATTAGCGAGATTAACTGAAAAATGGGGTAGATTCAAACTTCCATAGACGCCTGACACACTAGAAAAACTTCTAAATAAATCTTTTTTAAAATATTTGTAATATTACCTAACTGAGCTGGAGTCTAGATGAAGAAGAAACAAACACAGGATCATTTCCGGTCACCAAAGAGTTCTTATTAGCAAATTCAAAAAAAAAATCTGTTAAAGACAAGGAGATTTTAGCAAGATTAACTGATTGATTAATTAGAAATCAAGTGTAACTCTTTCTTGTTTCTTTTCTAGACTAGAAACTAAAGAAAACACACAAATTCCTAACAAGCATCATTAGATTTGCGAACATATAAATGGAACAAAGAAAACTTGAAAAAAATTAAAGGATAAGAAAAATCTAGAATTTTAACCTGGCCAAACGGGAATCTAGATGAGGAAGAATCATTTTCGATCATTTGAAGAATTCTTATTAGCCGAATTCATAATTCTGTCCATTGATCATCCAAAACCCTTAAACAGTGCAACATGTTAGTATAAGTGATGATTTCTCATCTCGTTTACTTTGGTTCTCCAAGGGAATAATAGTTTGAATGCACAAAATAGTAAAAGCTATAGAGAAGGACTCGTAAGCTAGTTACAAATTAAATTATTTAGCCAATTAATTATAGTAATAATAATCTTGACTCACAACAAACTACATTAATTTCCCTAAACAATGATTTAAAAAAAGTGAATACATATTAATTAATCGTAGAAAACTGATTGCTCAAGTGTGAATGCAGTTATTGTAGTCAAGAAAATTATAACTGTCTCAAATATTTTGTCGTATGCAGTTATTGTAGTCAACAGAATTATAATTGTCTCAAATATTTTGACATACGACAACAAGAAATTATACCAAGCGTAGAAATTATTGTTCGACATTAAATTTTTAATAAATGTAGACAAGAAATATTATCACCTCCATTTCAAAATAAGTTATTTTTATCTTTTTTTGTTTCTTTTAAGATATGTAGTTTTTCACCCATTAATAACAAATTGAAAATTTTCTTCCAAATTTATCCTTATTAAAATAATGAATTTTACATAAACAACAAACCATTAAAGAGATACTTTTTTAAGACATTTGATTAAAAGTTTGTAATGAAGAACACTTTTTGCTTTCTTAGAGTAAGTAATTTTCTTAAGGAGTCTACTCAAACTAAAAACATCAGATATTGTTAAATAGAGGGAGTACAAGTATTATATGCCATTATTTGAGGTACGCCTGTTATACCGTAATTTTACTATATTTAGAAAAGTCACTTTTTGAAATGTTCTAAGTATAAAACAATTTGAGAAAAATACTTAGAAAGAGTCGCCACTTGATTTTTTAAAGAAATTAAGAAAACTTAATTTGTAAAGACTCTAACAGATTAAGTCCTTAAAAATTTAGAGAAAATGGGTAAGAGGTTCTCATTTACACTTCAAGAAGGTTTTTAAAGCATTTGAAGTGTCCGCTAACATGCGGTTATCCTACGACTTAGATTAAATATTTGACTATTTTTCGGAAAAAAATTAATTTAACATAAAATAATCATTTACAATATTTGATTACTTTGAAAAAATAGTTAAATAAATGACGCATTTTATTTTTTAGAGAAAGGGACATAAAAAGAAACATTTGAATTAAAATGCAACTGATTAAGGTTTTAAAAAAAATAGATTTATTAGAATTCATTTGTATTATTTCAAAGATAATAACTTAAGCCGATTGAATTAATTAAAGAGAGTATCTTTTAAATTAAATAAAGACAAGTGAAAGTTTTGACTAAAATATTTAAGTGTGTAGAAAATACAAGAGTTGATAAAATGAAATTTGTTAAAACAAAACAACACAAAGAAATAGTTCATCTTTTGGGGAATTCGATTTAGTTAATTAACAATTTTAAAGTGTTAATAAACAACAAGCAATAAATAATCGCAATTAAATAATTTAAAAGTAAGGGAGAAAAGTTGAATTTGGGCCTTTCTTGGGCCAAATTCGCTGCTGCTTTTGGGATTTAACCCAATTCCCGTTTTTATATATATCTGTTGTATATCGGATGTATACAACCCATTTTTCTATTTTCCGGGACCTGTACGTCAGCTCCAAAGACTTGTTCTTCAATTTCTCAAGGTTGGATGACTCGATACAAGAATTTTGGGTCTTTATGGCCCATCCGAATTATGAAGTGGAGAAAGATGGAATCCAAGGGAACTCGGATGGTATCACATGAAAACAAAGTAAAGAAATAAATTAGCAGGAGCAAGAAGAATATGTCGTTCAAACTATTAACAACAATTTATTGTTCCAGTAAATGAAAGATGCAAGCCAGAAAGCGTCACATAATTAATTAGTTGGATTATTTAAAATTGCTAAGGCAAGGCATAAAAATAAATACTCAATGAGCAAGCTAAGAGTAAGACAAATATTTATCTTCCACATTAAAAGTAAACTTGCCTAAACTTGAACATTACTCACAATTAATTCGATAAACATTAGATGTATTTGCTTATGGGGACAAGAATTAATTACCGAAGGGAATTGGGAAGGACGAAAACAATGATGACATAAAAGAAACAAAATAAGAAAACTTAAGCCCTTAATAAAAAATACTCAACTAAATCTACACTAGCTACGTCTTCACTAGGAAAAGGGAGTAATTAATTACACTAAGAAAACTAGCTACAGTAAGCATGTGATTTCCTAATGAACAAAGAAAAGGAAAAGATCTCAATTTGAACATGGAAGATAACACTCATAAGGAAACTCTAATAGGCTAAATAATAATAGAGAAATACAGATACACAAATTTATTAAACAACCTTCAAACCACATGGCTATGACAATCATGCTCTCACCACATTTTGTTGGGTTATGAAGGTGAATAGGGAGTCATGCGGAAGCTTATAATTGCAAATAATATGGTTGATAAATTAGACGACACATAAAACTATACTAAAGGATATAATATTATTATTTGATATGACCAATTGACCTACATAATTAAAAACTAATAAAAAGCATAAAAATTGTAGAGAGAAAATCTCCTCATAAACAAAACTCTCTAAACAACTATATTGTGGATTCTATTGTATCCTGCTATGAGAATATAGATCTTCAATTTATAGATCTCCAAACTTTCCTCTAAGGAAAGAATAAACCAAATATGGAAGAAAATTACATTTTCCTTTGAGAAAAAGTTCAAGCATTTATGGTAATAATTTGACTTTTCTTTAAGAAAAAAAATAAACTTCAAATAAGGTAAGAAAATCAGGGCAAAACCCTAACACATTTAACTAGGCCGGTGAAGTTTTAACAGATAACCAAGATGGGTTTATAAATCAAAAGGAAACAGGCAACAAACTCTAGTAGATTAACACAAGCTAAAATTGAAACTAAGCTATTAACCTAACACACCATTCCAAATTTAAGCTAAAGCAGAGAGACACCACACACCTAATAGCCAATTGAATGAAAATAGCTAACCAAACTAAGACGACAAGATATATCCATGTAAGTGACTTATTCTAAGGAAATCGAACTATTGTATCGATGAGACTCAAAGCAAACTCAAAGAGAGAGACCACCAAACGTGTTCAACAATAAGATCGCCAAAATGTCATGAAAGAGATAACAATAACAGAGAAGAATCAAGTTGAGCAGTAGCTAAGGGCTTTAACTAAAATGAGACTACCATAGAAGGAAACTAAGGAATACTTAGATGAAAATGCAAATCGAATCGCAGTAAACCAACTATAAATACAAAATACAACATACTCGATACTCCAAATCATATAAAGATGTGTAACACCACTAATCAATACTTGAAATCTTGAAGAGAATCACTACTCAAAATTGACAAAAACAGCACACAAATTATTCGAAAAGAAAGAATGAGAAATAGGAACAAGAATATTACCTTTCTCGAAGCAACGATACTAGGACGATGAGCTTTACCACGAAGAACTACCACCACTGTGAGCCTGTTTCGATAAGCTCCGGAAAATAAAACAACTTCGAATTCTAATAGAGGAGACTCAAACTCTATGTTTTTTTTTTCTCTTTTCCACTTGTGTTTTTCTGTATCTCTATTTATGTGTCTATCTCCTATCAATTTCTACCTCAAAAAACCCTCTCTCAAACACTGACAGGTCGAGAGTATATATAGGGGAAAAGAAAATCATTTTTTTTGGGGGAAATCGGATGGAAAGGAAGAATTTGAAATTTGAAAATTTATACCAATTTCCTCAAATCCTTGCTCAAAATCAGGGAAAAGATTGATTCTTCCTTCAAATTCAGAAAGAAAGAAAAAAAGAGGATGGGCGTATGGGTGAGTATTGCCGATGTTAACGTTGTCGGGGTTCTCCGCGATTTGGTGAGATCTTCTAGGTTTGCTGGGATTTTCGCATGAAGAAGAAGCACGCGCATGGGGGGTCGGGTCAGTTTGGTATGCTGCCCATATTGTTGATGTTGTATTAGTTTATTGATGGGTTTCTTTGGTATTGAGATATTGGGCCGGATGAATTGCATATAGTGGGCTGGGAATATTGTATGCTTTATTGTTGTTGGTATTGAATTGGATTTGCGGGTTGGGTCTTTGCAGGATAGTACGCTGCTGTAATGGGTTTGAGGAATTGGGTCGGCTGGAAATTGGAAGTAAGGCCCAATACATAGTCTTGAAAAGGAAGCAAATGATGGGTTAGGTTTTGGAGTTTAAGAAATAGCCAAATTGAGTTTAATTTGGAGAATTTGACTAAATTTTAAACAAGACGAATTAAAATTAATGTTAATTAATTAACAAGCTTCTTAATCTTAACGAAATAAAATAATTAATTTAACTGTAAATTAATTAACTCAAAAATATAAACTATAAATTAGCTAAATTAATTAACCAAATATTTAAGTAAAACTAAAGTATTTTGAGACAATTTCCAAATACTAATATAATAAATATATACAAAATTAAATAGAATATATATATTATTCTTTTTAAATTTCTAAAATTATAAAAATGACAAAATTACTTAAAATGACTTGAAAAGTATTTAAAATTTATAAAGTCAAATATTTCAAATCATTTGGAATTTAAGAAGCTCGATGATTAATTTATATTGTGGAGGTCCAAAATTGGGTGTCAACAGTTGTCCCTCATTTGACTTGGATTGATGAAAGAAATTCGAGGCAAATTAAATTGATGAATCCAATTTTGACCGACCACATTTTTATCTTTAGAAAAGGGATTTTGGTGCGGACTTTAGGAATCATGGTCGAACCTCGTTATTGGGTTACCTACATATCTTAGACTATATGAGAATTTAGGTCACTTGTAGTTCGATATACTTGATTTGACGCACTATTATGAAAGAATTCAAAAGCTATCTCGATATTGAATTATGAAAAGACCGAAATGCTCGAGAATAAGATTTGAGAGAGGATGTCGGAATACAGCTGAGTTTTCAACATTGAGCCCGCCTACATATCCTTAGACCTTAGAAATTAAGTTGTTTGTAGTTCCACTCGATCAGTTGAAAAGGAAATCTATTATGCAAGATAACATTTGGTTTTGGAGGAGTGACAAGTAAGTCAAGTATGAAAAAGAGGCTTGCAACCTCTTAGCCATGAATGTGGGGTCCTTCACACCCATAATTAAGAACTTACACAGACATAATTTCCAAAGCTCTTGGTGCACTATCACTCAAATTGGAAAGTTGCTTCCGGTGAGAGTGAGAAGTTTTCCGGATGCAAAATTGAAACCGATAAACGCAAAGAAAAACCCACATGCCTTGTGATAAGGGTGTGGTTTGATTGTGGTGGAAGTTTCTCTTCAGCTCGTGTCCTAAGAGTTTGATATTCCTCTTCGGACTATGTCCCAGTTCGCTGCTAAGAAAAAGTTTCACGTTGTGTTGCATCCTTTTTTATGTCGTCCGCACTTGTGGTTTGATTTGAAAATTCATCCTCTTGGATGCTCTCGACAAAGACGTATTTGACACATTTTTTTACTCTAAATGTTCTGACGTCAGTTTTGACGCAGTAGATAATGAATTTGATATGATGTGACACGATGATGACTTTCTCGATAATGCAATATTTTTTATGACAATTCTTCATTGACATGATGATGATAGTGATGCTCGATTGATAAGATGATGTTGCTACATTGATGATCCATTGGCAGGATGATGTTGATCCAATAGTATGATGATGTTGTCGAAGCTTGATTGGTGCGATGACGATGACCTATCAGCATGATGATGTTGATCCATTCAGCAATGATATTATCACCTTTGATAATATAATATGGATGACCCTTTCGGTGATTTGAATATGCAATGGCCCTTTTGGCAATGGAAGATGCAATGGCCTTCTCGGCTTTTGTAGATTATGGCCCTCTCGGCATTTGAAGATTCTAAGGCCCACTCGGCGGTTGTAGATGATGGCCCTCTCGGCGTTTGAAGATGCAATGGCCCTCTTGGCGTTTGAAGATGCAATGGCTCTCTCGACGTTTGAAGATGATGGCCCTCTCGGTGTTTGAAGATACAATGGCCCTCTTGGAGGTTTGAATATGATGGCCCTGTCGGCAATTTGAATATGTAATGGCCCTCTCAGCATTCTAAATATGATAGCCCTTTTGGCGGTTTGAAGATGATGGCCCTCTCGGTGTTTGGAGATGCAATGGCCCTCTCGGCGATTTGAGTATGCAATGGCCCGCTTGGCGGTTTGAATATAATGGCCCTCTCGGCACTTTGAATATGTAATGGCCCTCTCGACGTTTGAAGATGCAATGGACCTCTTGGCGGTTTGAAAATGATGGCCCTCTCGGCGTTTGAAGATGCAATGGCCCTCTCGGCGGTTTGAGTATGTAATGGCCCTCTCGACGTTTGAAGATGCAATGGCCCTCTTGGCGGTTTGAAGATGATGGCCCTTTCTGTGTTTGAAGATGCAGTGGCCCTCTCGGCGGTTTGAGTATGCAATGGCCCTCTTAGCGGTTTGAATATGATGGCCCTCTCGGCACTTTGAATATGTAATGGCCCTCTCGACGTTTGTAGATGCAATGGCCCTCTTGGCGGTTTGAAGATGATGGCCCTTTCTGTGTTTGAAGATGCAGTGGCCCTCTCGGCGGTTTGAGTATGCAATGGCCCTCTTGGCACTTTGAATATGTAATGGCCCTCTCGGCGTTTGAAGATGTAATGGCCCTCTAGGCATTTAAAGATGATGTTCATCTGGGTGGTGGTATTATATCATTTGATAATACTGTAGAAATGTCCCTTGGGGTGGTAAAGATGATGTCCCTCTGGGTGATTCACATTACCACGTCTGATATCGACGGGATTTGTGAATATTTTCAAACATTTTTTATGCCAAGAAATGTAATTTGATGTCATTGAAGATGCTTGTATATGTTGAGAGTGATGCTTTCACTTGTTCCTATTTTGAACATTTTGTGTTCATTGCGACTCCTGTTTTGTTGGAGATTTGAACGAGGTATTGTTGCTCGTATTCTGAACTGCTTCTTTTCCTCTAAAGAACTTCAATGATTTTTCTGCATCAACAGAAAATTTGTCAATTTCGGAGAGCTACTCGCCCTCTTGAATTCTCCATATTCGTTGAATTGAGGAATATGATGATCTTAAGGCAATCTTATAGACCTGCATCCACAGAAAAATTGTTAATATTTAAAACAAACTGATCTGTGTTGATTTCTTCAATCATTTGCTCCTTGTCTTGCTATCTTCAGTTGATCACTCTGCTCTCTTGCTTCTCGATAGACATAACATGAAATTATACAAAACATTTGACATATTAAAATAATTTTAAGGAAAAGGAACTTTTTGAGAATCAATTTGAAAAAGTCACTGTCGAATGTCATGTCATGCATAGCTTAAATGAATGTCCTTGTTTCAAACTTTTGACGTGTCCGATAGCTTGTTCTGGAGAATTCAAAAGATTCTTGAAGCTTGAGAAATTTCTAACATGGTCCTCCCGAAATCTACTATGATTGGGAAGTTTTACAGTTGACTCTGAAATCCAACGGTGTCGGAGAATGCTGAAGTTGACTATGAACTTTAACGATGCCAGAGATCATTTGAAGTTAGCTTTAAACTTCTAATCATGCTCGAAATGTTCAAAATTAACTACAAACTTCTAGTGATGCTTGAAGACATTTTTGAGGCCATCCTCAAAAGTTTTGTCCCAGTTAGACGTCTTGGGATATCTAGAGTTGTCGATAGATGTCTCATGTTCTATCCCAATTGCAATTCTTAATGTAACTTTAGTCTTTACTTGTCGGAGATCTTCTTCTTGAGAATTTTTGAGTCCCTCTCAAAAATTTGTCTCGATTGGATGTCTAAACATATCTCTAACCGTTGATATATGACTTGTAGAATTTTTGAGACCCCCCTCAAAAATTTTGTCCCAATTGCTATCTTCAGTCTTGACTTGTTGAAGAGATCCTCTTCTTGAGAATTTTTGAGTCCATCTCAAAAAATTTGTCCCGATTAGATGTCTCAGCGTATCTCGAACTGTTGATATATGACTTGTAGAAATTTTGAGACCCCCTCAAAAATTATGTCCCAGTTGCAACTCATAATGTATCTTATGTCTTGACTTGTTAGAGAGATCCTCTTTTTGAGAATTTTTGAGTCCCTTTCAAAAATTTTGTCTCGATTTCTATTGTAAAGGAAAATAGAAATCTTACGGTAGATATGACCGAACCCTTGGGGTGCCTACGTATCCTGTTGAGGCAGGAATCAGGTCATACGTAGTTCCCCTCTTGAGGATTAACAAAAATAAGAAATTTTGATAAGGAAACGACCGAGGCTGATATAGGCCGCCTACGTATCTCATTCTTGAGAATTCAGGTCAGACGTAGTTCGTTACAAAGGATAATTTTCTAACTATAAAACATAAGATGATTACAAACAAATGATGCGATTACAAGGAAAGAAAATAAAAGAAGTTTTGAATCTTCAAATATAACAGCTCTTGATAGCACCTGAGTCGATTGGCCACTTGAGATGAATGTTTATACTCAACCATGGCATGTCTTTAAACAAATGTATCGATGTGTTGCCTAAGTAAGTTGTTGAGTTCTCTTTTCCGAGCTTCTGTCAAATAGACCCTGATTGTAGTCTCTTTGACACAATCATTATTTTATGTGTCATCTAGATTTGACTTATCCTGATTCTCGAGTTGTTTCAATTCTTGGCAATGCATTCAGATACCATGATCTTCCCATCATACTCTTAGAACACATCATCTACCTCATTTATTCATTCAACTTGTGACATGACATGATGTTGACAGATTTAAAAAATTATTTTTACTAAAACAAACACAAAGATTATTAGATAGAAAAATTAAAGCAAGTGGAATAAGTTTTCATAATAGAAAAGGCTTTCATTAAAAATAGGAAAATTCGAACTTTAGCCATGACCATGGGCCATTTTGCCTTTTTCAAAATATTACGAGGAAAATTAAAACATGATTAGGTAAAATGACATGGAAGGTAGGTTCCGGGCCTCATTCAGACTACCATCGATTTTAGGAATGGCATAAAATTCATCTTTGTCTATCAAGATAAGCGAGGTATCAAGAGCGGAGTGGAAGTCCAATTAAGCACTTGCTCCATTGGCTCGGCGTCTCGTATGCCTGATGTCTTGATCAATTCCTCCAGCGTGATGTAACATTCTTTAAAAAGATCCCCAATTCCTTCTCCAACACTGTCATCATTGGTATATTCCTCTACCAGAAAAGGCTGATACAAATGAGGCAAAGGCTTTGGTGATACATGATTAACTTTCTTTCTGTTCTGACCATCTTTTGGCGCCAAAGCAAAATCTTGATGTGGTGCCATGACCATAAATTTGGATTTCTCAATTATGCTCAGAGAAGCTACAACTTTCTCAAGATTGTCTAGGTTGGTTGGGATTACAACTTTATCCACACACCAATTTTCTTTGACCTCGACCATGTTAATGGTAAGCTCTCCACGATTCGACAGTGAATCAGTATTGGCATTAGGTATGATAGTTTGAAGAGTTACAACCTTCTGATCAATCAAGTCTTGAATTTTATGCTTCAAGTTGATGCAATCTCCAGTGGTATGTCTGATACCTTTTGAATGGTAAATATAATGAAGATGGGCCTTGTAATGTCTGGAATTGACATTGACAGTTTTTAGATCAATTGTTTGTATCAGACCGGCTGCTTTCAATCTCTCAAAAAGCTGAGTCCGACTTTCAACCAAAGGAGTAAAGACTCGAGGTGGTTTCTTCTCAAGTTTTGGACGAGGAAGATTGCAATTATTCCGTAGAGGTGGAGGTACTTGATGATAAAGTGGAGGATTTTGGCGAGTAGGTGCTGGTGTTTGGAAATTTGGGTATTGTGGAATTCGGTAGATAGGAGGAGCATTTCAGTAATTTGGCAAAGTGGCTTGGTAATTCGGTTGAACATTTGAGTAATATGATAGTGGAGCTTGGTAATTTGGATAATTTGGTGGTGGAGCTTGGTAATTTGGTTGGACGGGGTAAGAATTTTGCGGAGCTAAAGGGTAGGTTTTGGATGGTAAAAACTTTCGAATATTGAGGCCGGCATGCCTCTTTGATTTTTTGCTCGATTCAAATGAGATAGAGGAAACATCTTTCCTTTTCCTCCTCAATGGTCCCGATGATTCATCTTGGGGAGTCATTCGAATAATTTTTTTGATCTTGAGACCGTCTTCAATAGCCTCACCAATTTTGACTATCTCACTGAACTTCTCTCCTAAAATGAGCAACATCCTGTTGTAGTACTCCGGCTCTTGAATGCGCACGAAGATTACAATAATTTATTTCTTAGTCATGGGAGGCGTAACCCTTGCAGCCTCTCTTGTCCAACGGTAGGCATATTCTTGATAATTTTCACAAGACTTCTGTTTAATTCTCTCCAAAGAGTATCGATCAGGAATGAATTCCACATTGTAATCAAACCTTTCAATAAAGTCTTTAGCCAAAGCGTTCCAACTTGGCCATTGTTTCATTTCTTGAGAAATATACCATTCAAAATTTTCTCCTATCAGGCTTCGACTAAAGAGACGCATTAACAAAGCCTCATATTTTCCAACTCCCACAAATTGGTTGCAATAAGCCCTCAAATGAGCAAAAGGATTTTCAACTCCACTAAAAGTGTCATATTTCAGCACTTTGAAATCTTTCGGGAGCTCTAAATGTGGATGAATGCACAAATCTTCATAATTCAACCTCACAATGTCTGGGTGTATTGAAAGTCCTTCATTGCATTTAAAGCTTCCTCTCTGATATTTTGCTCATCCTTTCCTTTTATGACCTTCCACTCCTTCTTCTCATAATGATCGAGTTCGAAGTGTATGGTAAATAGAGTGTATGATTCTGACTATGTTGGAATATGACAAGTGGATTTTAGAGGTATGGATTGAGTAGTAGGTGGGTTTTGAACAAATTTAGTAGGAATTTGCTGGACGGGTGGAAAATTCGAATTTTGAGGAGTAGGTCATTTTTGGTGTGAGGAGCTAGCATGATATGGGTTAGGGGTGGTGTCAATGATAGGAGGTTTTGGAATTGTAGCGGTGGATGAATTGTTTGGAAGATATACGAATGTTGGATTCGAAGTAGGAAAATAAAGTGGAGGTCTTCCATTGTTTGGAATAGGAGTGTTGGCAATGATAGCCTGATTTGTCAATTCTCGGGTCTTATCCATTTCAGCCCTCATTTCAGCAATTTGTTGGAACAATTGTGCAATCAGCTTGTTCTGCTCAACGATGATAGGATCACTCACAGTGATTTTGGTCAAATCAGTGTTCTCGACATTTTCAACCACCTTTTCTTTGCCTTTTGACAAGCTTTGGTCAGAGAATGAATCTTTGGGACCTTTAGACCTTGTGAAGTATGGATGTTCTGCCATTTTCTCAACACAGATCAGTTGTGAGTACCTGAAAAGGAAAATAACTCAAAAGACAAAATGTGTTAGTTTGTGTCGATGATAAATAATACAAAATATCACACACATTACTGTAAACACATAAAAGTTGCTTCATTTAAAGATAAACGAGCCCACAGATAAAGAAAGGTGACTAAATAGACAGGAATTTGTCTATTTGATTTTGGGATTAGTGAATCAGAAAAGTTGACTTGCGTGGAGTCAATGGCCTTTTGTATCTGTAATTGACATACTTTTGATTTTCGATTGAGGGGAACTCTAATTTGCTTGGAAGAGCGGAAAAATAGATGTGTTCAAAGATGGGGCCGAGTTTTGAAAGACTGCCTACGTATCTCATGGAGGAGAATTCAGGTCCTACGTAGTTTGACCAACTTGAATCTCTTTTTGATTTGAAATGGAAGGTTAACCCGTTTCTAAGATGGGAGAGTAGAGATTTGAAAGTGAAGTTCGAATTTTGTTGGGAAACTAAAGACTCGAAGAGTATTTGGACGCACTTTTGATAGTGACTTGATATTTATGCTTAGGGTTTCTAAAAACAATTAGAAAAGGAGTGAGGTAGAATATCTTCAAATAAGGCAACATAATCACATAAGCAGTTATAACACAAAAAGTTATTGTGCATTCTAAACATATATGTGACCCTTTTGTGCCAAGGGTAGGCCTAGCGTTTTGAGGGATGTATACGTCATTTAAAACATTCATTTCCTAGAAACCCAAATTTATACAAATTTTATGAATAAACTGAATGAGATACATAATAGGGAAAAAAGATATAAATAATCAGTCTCACGGGGCCTTCATGAAAGGTTTTCCGCTCTTGAGCTTCTTGTCATCTCTGGGTGCCAACGCCTTTGGATGGACTAGTAGCTTGTGAAGCTATTTCTTCAACTAGAATAAGCTATAATCTACCTCTTACCCATGGGACAATGATTTTTCAAACAACGTACACATCCTTCAAATTTAAACATATAAGTATGAACATCCGTTTAGGCCGTGGGCCAATTTGGACTCATGGTGGTCTTTCTAATGGGACCAACATGCATTGGGTGTTGGGTCATCTTAGTTCAATGAGTTAAAAGGGATTTGGTTTCGCTCTATGCTAGTTGACTAAGAGTGGGTTTACTAGACACAAGGTTCCCAAGTGAACAACTTGAGTGATAAGGCTACGCGGTCACACAGAAAAAGATCCGGACACCCCATGCATACGCCAACTCTCCTAAAGAAATTTGCGGGTGTGCAAAACACAACTCACGTATAATTATTAAAAACCTTAATAATTAACCTAAGTCTGTTATAGTTAGAACCTAGGAGAACTGGGAACTGGGAACTTCTTTTCGCATCGTAATGTCCTTGCATTGCCCTTAAGCCTCCATTGTTGCATATAACACATTAACATCAGTTATGAGCACAAAATAGGCATTGAGGACACTAACTTTATAAGCCCTAAATGAGTTGAAATTCTCGACTCATCAACAAGCATTCAGTAGATTCACAAACATATAAATGGAACATAGAAAACTTTTTAAAAAATAAAAGGGTAAGAAAATCCTCGAATTTTGATCGGACCAAGAAGGAGTCCAAATGAGGAAGGATCATTTTCGTTCATTCGAAGAATTCTTATGTCATGCCCCGAGCCTACACCCTAGACGTGGTCGGCACTCGAGAACGATTGTTGGCCCCAAGTGAACTGTTGGCATGGCTCAACCCTCAGCGGAAGACTTACTCAACATAAGATAAACTCAAATATAAAGCTTTAACTCAAATGTCTCAAATGATTAATTTAGAATATAATAGAATATTCAACTAGCAGTAATAGGCAACTCAAGTCTTTAAAACATTTAACAAAATAGTTTACTAGACACAAGGTTCCCAAGTGAACAACTTGAGTGATAAGGCTACGCGGTCACACAGAAAAAGATCCGGACACCCCATGCATACGCCAACTCTCCTAAAGAAATTTGCGGGTGTGCAAAACACAACTCACGTATAATTATTAAAAACCTTAATAATTAACCTAAGTCTGTTATAGTTAGAACCTAGGAGAACTGGGAACTGGGAACTTCTTTTCGCATCGTAATGTCCTTGCATTGCCCTTAAGCCTCCATTGTTGCATATAACACATTAACATCAGTTATGAGCACAAAATAGGCATTGAGGACACTAACTTTATAAGCCCTAAATGAGTTGAAATTCTCGACTCATCAACAAGCATTCAGTAGATTCACAAACATATAAATGGAACATAGAAAACTTTTTAAAAAATAAAAGGGTAAGAAAATCCTCGAATTTTGATCGGACCAAGAAGGAGTCCAAATGAGGAAGGATCATTTTCGTTCATTCGAAGAATTCTTATGTCATGCCCCGAGCCTACACCCTAGACGTGGTCGGCACTCGAGAACGATTGTTGGCCCCAAGTGAACTGTTGGCATGGCTCAACCCTCAGCGGAAGACTTACTCAACATAAGATAAACTCAAATATAAAGCTTTAACTCAAATGTCTCAAATGATTAATTTAGAATATAATAGAATATTCAACTAGCAGTAATAGGCAACTCAAGTCTTTAAAACATTTAACAAAATAAAATGAAACAGACTTCTCAAACTATACTATTTATCTATATATGAAGCCTCTAAATGACAAAGATGGAAGTCGGGACAAGACCCACGACATCCTAACAAAGCTGAAAAGTAAATGGAATCCTCCTGAAGCAAGGAGGCTCACCAAAGCTAACTCGAACTGTTGTGGTATCCACGAAGCGCTTGTTGATGACCTTGGTTACTTGCATTTGCATCATGAAACGATGCAGGCAAAATGGTATCAGTACATTGAATGTACGAGCATGTAAGGAGAACTCTGAACATCACATAAAAGCTTGAACTTAGAAAGAATGAAACATACTCACCTCGACTTTACTCAACTCAACCTCAACTCATGGATACTCAACTCAATACAATATAAAAACAATAATAAAGATGCAGTTTATATAAAGCATTTAAAATAATAGATAACAACTCAATGCATTTAAAAATATAATAATAACTTTTATTGGTATGTAAAGATAAAAAATACTCAATTTGGGAGATTCTCTAACCGACAACCATCACTATTAGCTATGTGATGATACAACGTCTCGCCCACACTGCCAGAACTGTCCTATACCTTGCCGGAGTATAAGACAGCCTCAACTAATTGGATCCACTAAATTATGCTTAAAAAGCAATAAGGAATCATCTAAGAAGT
>NW_006240146.1:0-4381 GCF_000226075.1 Solanum tuberosum
TATTTCTTTTCAAGAGGTATATTTGAACGTTATCACTGACCAAGAGAAAAAATAACACAAGACAGAGATAATAATAGTTTATGCACACTCAATACTAATATTGTGATCATCATTTTTGAGAAATCTTTCCACAATATATAGGAATGGTTGCAAAACAGTATTCCTCCATGCTTAGTCAACAACTTCTTTTCTATCTTCTTTGAAAACGTCAGTAGCAATAAAATGATGCACCGACCACATTTTCTAATTTATTAATCGTTGAATCTTGTCAAGTTGGTTACAAATTAATATACGAGTATTACGCTTGATAC
This sequence comes from Solanum tuberosum, assembly GCF_000226075.1. NCBI lineage: Eukaryota > Viridiplantae > Streptophyta > Magnoliopsida > Solanales > Solanaceae > Solanum > Solanum tuberosum. The sequence goes on from NW_006240146.1 coordinate 312, forward strand.
TTGAAAATGAAGCTTGAAGAATCATCTTCTTTGATTCATCATCTCCGTCTATATTTTTTTCTTCCATTAAATATTTGGCCATTTCAGGGACACCAATGGACAGTCGGATTCCTTTGGTGTAATCTGCATCTGGAATGAAAATTTACCTAACCTCATCGACGAGCCCTGCATGCAACATATATTTAAGAATAGTTTTATTTAGGTAAACATATATTTGAAAACCAAAAGTATTATTAAGAAAACTATATAAGAAAAGTTTTAGCTAGAGTCATTATTATATTTTGATTCATATATAAAATAACTACAAAAACTACCTGCATTGACCATTTCATAAACCCTCTTGTCAACTCTATGGTTCAAAACTGATTGCTCTACATCAATCCAAAAAAGGCAACCATAATACTTGTGTTTGAACATGAATACAGAGTCTTCCACAAGTTTTTCATTATACGAATTTAACCCTCCAACAATAATTGGAACACATTGAGCCTTCAAAATTGTTTCTATGTAGATATTGGACTTCAGACAGAAATCTTCGGCCGTGAAGTTTGAATCGGGCTCAATTTCACCTAAAAAATTGTTAAACAAAATAATTGTCAATTAATATTCACATTAAAATAAAGGAATCACAAAAAAAATGTCTTTTTCAAATATGTAAACCTAGAAAATAGTGTCGTACACCTTGTTTCTCAGCGTGTGTGATCTTGTTGGTCACGATTTCAAGTCCCTTATAGACTTGCATTTTGTCCGAGTTGATTATTTCTCCTCGAAAATGGGTGGCAAGGTCAACAGAGAGACGAGATTTTCCCGTTCCTGTTGCTCCCATTATGAACACCACTTTCTTCTTGTTGAACTTGTTGTTGTTGTTGATGAAAGTATTCATTTTAGCTACACATAAAATAAAATTATAATAATAATTAGTTTAAAATAGTAAATAATCTCATGAAAACCACTCATACATTAAAAAATCTTATAAATATAAAGTTAATAAGTAGAAACCTTGCTTGAGATGTAATAAACTATGTAAAATAATATATTTTTCTTGATGGTGGTTAGGAAAGAACTTATAAATATTAAGTTAATAAGTAGAAACCTTGCTTGAGATGTAATAAACTATGTAAAAAAATATATTTTTCTTGCTGGTGGTTAGGAAAGAGATTGCATTGAGCATTTATTGTAAAATGTATTTGTGGACTTATTAATTATCATACCATATTCAGAAATATTGATATCTTTTAGGATAAGATCAATGACTTTTGAAAAAAGTATAGATATGTCAACTGGAATTTTGGTAATGAAAAGTAAATAATTTTAGGATAAAGTTAACAAATGTACATTGTTTGGAGAACGCATATAACTGGGCATTTATAGTTAAAATGTGATTATGAACTTATGAATTGGTGTATACCAAATTTTAAAAAAAATCATATCCTTTAGGATAAGAATAATTCTTGAAAACAACCTACAGATACGTAAGCTTGAATTTGGGTGATTAGGCCTAAATAATTTTAGAATGAAGTTTCTAGATGCACATTGTTATGAGATCACATACAAGATTGACGAAAATATGGATTTCAAAAGGATTGTAAAAAGAACTCAAAAATATTTCTGAAAGAATACATTCAAGTTATAATGCGTCAATTCATACAATATTTAACCACACGGTCATAAGTGCCAAGTCTAATTCAATTAGAAGGGAAGGAACAATTATCGATAACTATTTCAATTACAATTATTTATATTTACTTGTGCAGCATGTAATAATAGATAAATGTTTTATTGAATGAAGCTTCCATCATCGTGATTGAATTAGGTAGAATATATTTCCTTAAATGATCCTTACCGATAGATTGCAAATTTATTATTTTCTCTTCTTTGTCTATGTAACAATTTTAAATTAGGAGTTAAGAATGTTATTCTTTAAAATTCACTCAATTACCTTGACATTAAGAATGATATCATGTAATTGTGTAACTAGGTATTTATATTAATATATATTAAATATCAAAGACTTGGAATTGGACTTGGACTTGGACTTGGCGCTTGGATCGGACCTTAAAATAAATATTTTTATAAAGCTTAAATATTAACTCTATAAATAACAATGATTTTACAGACAAGAATAGTATATATATCTGTAGTTCGATACAAACTGTACAAAATAGGTCAAAAATTAAACTTAGACAAGAATAGTACATATATCTGTAGTTCGATACAAACTGTACAAAATAAGTCAAAAATTAAAGTTACCAAGAGAAAAAATAAAACAAGATAGAGATAATAATAGTTTATGTTCACTCAATACTAATATTGTGATCATTATTTTTGAGAAATCTTTCCACAATAACTAGGCATGGTTGCAAAACAGTATTCCTCCATGCTTCGTCAACAACTTCTTTTCTATCTTATTTGAAAACGTCAGTAGCAATAATATGATGCACCGACCACATTTTCTCATTTATTAATCGTTGAATCTTGTCAAGTTGGTTACAAATTAATATACGTAGTATTACGCTTGATACTTGAAATTGAAGCTTGAAGCTTGAATAATCATCTTCTTTGATTCATCATCTCCGTCTATAATTTTTTCTTCCATTAAATATTTGGCCATTTCAAGGACACCAATGGACAGTCGGATTCCTTTGGTGTAATCTGCATCTGGAATGAAAATTTACCTCACCTCATCGACGATCCCTGCATGCAACATAAATTTAAGAATAGTTTTATTTAGGTGAACATATATTTGAAAACCAAAAGTATTATTAAGAAAACTATATAAGAAAATTTTTAGCTAGAGTCATTATTATATTTTGATTCATATATAAAATAACTACCAAAACTACCTGCATTGACCATTTCATAAACCCTCTTGTCAACTCTACGGTTCAAAACTGATTGCTCTACATCAATCCAAATAAGGCAACCATAATACTTATGTTTGAACATGAATACAGGGTCTTCCACAAGTTTTTCAATATACGAATTTGACCCTCCAAAAATAATTGGAACACATTGAGCCTTCAAAATTGTTTCTATGTAAATATTGAACTTCAGACATAAATATTCGGCCGTGAAGTTTGAATCTGGCTCAATTTCACCTAAAAAATTGTGATACAAAATAATTGTCAATTAATATGCACATTAAAATAAATGAATCACAAAAAAAATGTCTTTTTCAAATACGTAGACCTAGCAAATAGTGTCGTACACCTTATTTCTCAGCGTGTGTGATGTTGTTGGTCACGATTTCAAGTCCCTTATAGACTTGCATTTTGTCCGAGTTGATTATTTCTCCCCAAAAATGGGTGGCAAGGTCAACAGAGAGACGAGATTTTCCCGTTCCTGTTTCTCCCATTATGAACACCACTTTCTTGTTGTTGTTGTTGTTGATGAAAGTATTCAGTTAAGCTACATATAAAATAAAATTATAATAATAATTAGTTTAAAATAGTAAATAATCTCATGCAAATCACTTATTCATACACTCATACATTAAAAAATCTTATAAATATAAAGTTAATAAGTAGAAACCTTGCTTGAGATGTAATAAACTATGTAAAATAATATATTTTTCTTGATGGTGGTTAGGAAAGAGATTGAATTGAGCATTTTTAGTAAAATGTATTTGTGGACTTATTAATTATCATACAATATTCTGTAATACTGATATCTTTTAGGATAAGATCAATGACTTTTGAAAAAAGTATAGATATGTCAACTGGAATTTTGGTAATGACAAGTAAATAATTTTAGGATAAAGTTAACAAATGTACATTGTTTGGAGATCACATATAACTGGGCATTTATAGTAAAAATGTGATTATGAACTTATGAATTGGTATATAACAAATTTTAAAAAAAATCATATCTTTTCGGATAAGAATAATTCTTGAAAAACAACTACAGATACGTCAACTTGAATTTGGGTGATTAGGCTTAAATAATTTTAGGATGAAGTTTCTAGATGCACATTGTTATGAGATCACATACAAGATTGACGAAAATATGGATTTCAAAAGGATTGTAAAAAGAACTCAATAATATTTCTGAAAGAATACATTCAAGTGATA
>NW_006240146.1:10755-16313 GCF_000226075.1 Solanum tuberosum
ACTATAGGTTTAGCCTAGACCCATACGATCACCCAAATCTATAATCAAGTTCATAAGTTTTAAGCTTAGGGTTAAGTTTCAATTCTTTTCCAATATCATAATTCGAATGGTATTTTATATGATACGATAGATCTAATATTTAATTACCTATCTTAATATGCCAAAACTTAACTCATAATGTGATAATAATAAGAGATTAAGCCAAATTACCAATCATCCACGGAAAGAACACCACCTCCGAACCTAAGAATACATACGTCCTCACTGTATCTCCAATTCAAATTCCTAATTGCTAACCACACATAGTGTAGCAATCATTACCTAACAACTTTTCATTAAAGTTAGTCACACAAGTTTTCCAAGACCCACGTTGAACAACTACCAATTTCCATTCACCTTATCCTTCCATTTATGACAAATATTTTGTCGTTTCTCTTTTTCAATGTTTAGCAATACACATCAAATTGTCTATAATCAAATCACCCAACCAATATATTAACAATTGATTCATAATACGATAATTAAAAAAAAATAAAAAATAAACTTACAATCGGTACCGCACAACTTAATCAACTTACAGTGACATACTGTATACGCCATTCTTAATTCCCAATGATTAATTTTTTAAAAAAAGAATCATTGCCCAATCATCACTCCATTAGTACCAATCCATAATTGGTAAATAATTAATGGTAAAACAAAAGGATACACTGCACCTATCTAATTTACAAACATACGAAGCAAATCATCTTATTCCTACCTAATATATTATTATTTCCACACATATACATATGTAGAAATTAATGAAGAGCATACAGAGCACTTGATGCTGTACCTGAAGCAGATCGAGACTCGCGAATGCCGAAACCCTACTCCCTTTTCTTCTTTTCCTTTTTCAGTTATGACCCAAATATTAAACCCCAAATAATTTAATTCATTTTAACCCATGGTCAAGTGGTATAGAGTCTTTAATAAATGATCACTTTAACCCACTAACTATCGATTAATTAATTTAAGTTAAACGAATAGTTCAAAATTTCCAAAATGACCTTCCGGGTCATCACATTATCCACCACTAAAAATCATGTTCGTCCTCGAACATAAGGTGAAAGAAAGTACCCGAAGCTTCAAAAAGCTGAGGATATCTGGCATGCATGTCAGACTCTGTCTCCCAAGTTGCCTCTCCCACTGATCGGTGCTTCCATTGCACCTTCACTGAAGCAATATCCTTGGTCCTAAGCTTTCGAACCTGCCTGTCCAATATAGCTATAGGTTCCTCCTCAAATGTCAAGTTTGGACCCAACTCCACTGAATCGAGTGAAAGCACATGTGACTCATCCGGAATATACTTTCGAAGCATAGAAACATGGAAAAGAGGATGAACTGCCAACAAACTAGGTGGCAAGGCCAACTTATAGGCCACCTCTCCTACTCGACTCAAAATCTCAAAAAGTCCAATGAATCTAGGGCTACGCTTGCCCTTCTTGCCGAACCGCATCCCAACCCTTATAGGTGACACTCTAAGCCAAACATGATCGCCCTCCATAAACACTAAGGCTATAACTCTCCGGTCTGCATAACTCTTCTGTCGACTCTGGGCTGTCAACAGTCTATATTGAATCATACGGACTTGCTCCATAGCATCTCTAAGCAAGTCAATATCCAAAGAGTCCATCTCTATCGAATCAAACCAACCGATCGGAGACCTACATGGTCTGCCATACAACGCCTCAAATGGAGCCATCTGAATACTAGAGTGATAACTGTTATTGTAGGCAAACTCTGCTAAGGGTAAATGTCGATCCCATCTAGCACCAAAATCGATCACACATGCTCGGAGCATGTCCTCCAACACCTGAATCGTCCGCTCAAACTGACCATCTATCTGAGGGTGAAAGGCTGTACTCATATCTAGCTGAGTACCCAAACCATGTTGTAATGCCTTCCAGGAATGGGAAGTGAACAATGAACCTCGATCAGATACAATAGAAACCGGAACTCCATGTAGTCACACAATCTGACTGATATAAAAGCTCGGCTAGCTTCTCCGCCGTATACTTCACCCGAACTGAAATGAAGTGGGCAGACTTGGTCACCCTGTCAACAACAACCCAAATGGAGTCATAACCACCCACTGTGGTAGGCAAACCCACAACAAAGTCCATAGTGATCCGCTCCCACTTCCAAGTAGGAATAGGCATCCTCTGAGATGCACCCCCGGGACGCTGGTGCTCACACTTGACCTGTTGGCAAGTCAAACACCTAGAAACAAATTTTGAAATATCTCTCTTCATCCCACACCACCAGTAATGCTGACTCAGATCATGATACATCTTCGCTGCTCCCGGATGGATAGAATATCGGGAACAATGGGCCTCTTCAAGAATCAGTCTAGTCAACTCACCCGTCTTGGGCACACAAATCCTGCTTCTGATCCTCAAGACACCATCAAAATCAAGGATAGCCTCCTTGGCTTCCCCTCTCAATTCTGTCTCGAAAGAGACATAACTTCTCATCATCAAATTGGTGCGCACGAATCTGCTCGACTAAAGAAGACCGAGCCTCAATAAAAGCAATCATCCCATCACTATCCTCTGAGATCTGCAACCGGACAAGTCTGTTAGCTAACATCTGAACATCTCTAGCCAATGGTCTCTCTTCAATACTAAGTGCTGCAAGACTCCCCATGCTAGGAGTCTTCCTACTCAAAGCATCGGCCACAACATTGGCCTTCCCCGGATGATATAGAATGGTCACATCATAGTCCTTCAGCAACTCAAGCCATCTACGCTGCCTTAAGCTCAGAGCCCTCTGATTGAAGATATACTGAAGACTCCGATGATCAGTGAATATCTCGCAATGCACCCCATACAAATAATGACGCCATAACTTAAGTACAAATACCACAGCCGCCAACTCTAAATCATGAGTAGGGTAGTTCTTCTCATGGGTCTTCAACTGCCTAGAAGCATAAACAATCACTTTCCCCTTCTGCATCAATACACTACCCAATCCGACTCCTGAAGCATCACAATACACAGTAGAGTCTACACCCTCCTCAGGTAGAGTCAACACAGGAGCCGAAGTCAACAAAGTCTTGAGCTTTTGAAAACTCTCCTCACACTCATCAGACCACTGAAAACCCACACCCTGTCGAGTCAATCTAGTCAATGCAGCTGCAATAGTAGAGAAACTCTGAACAAATCGTTGGTAATAACCTGCCAATCCCACAAAACTCCTAATCTCGGTAGGAGAAGTAGGTCGCGTCCAGCCTCTAACTGCCTCAATCTTGGCTGGATCTACTCTAATACCCTCCTTGGACACCACGTGTCCCAAGAATGCCACAGAATTAAGCCAGAACTCACACTTTGAGAACTTGACATACAACCTCTCTTCCCTCAATCTCTGAAGTACAATTCTCAAGTGTCAGACATGGTCATCCTCAGTCCTGGAGTAAACCAAAATGTCATCGATGAAAACAATCACAAAAGAATCAATGTATGGTCGAAACACCCCGTTCATCAACTCCATAAAAGCTGCTGGGGCATTAGTCAACCCAAAGGACATCACTAAGAACTCATAATGCCCATACCGACTCCGAAAAGCTGTCTTAGGGATATCTGATGCCCTAATCTTCAACTGATGATACCCGGACCTCAAATCAATCTTAGAGAACAACGATGCCCCATGTAGCTGATCAAATAAGTCATCAATACGCGGAAGAGGATACTTATTTTTCACTGTTACATTGTTTAACTGTCTATAATTAATACACATCATCATAGTCCCATCCTTCTTCTTCACAAACAACACAGGGGCACCCTAAGGTGACACACTAGGGCGAATAAACCCCTTACTCAATAAATCCTGCAACTGATCCTTCAACTCTTTCAACTCTGCTGGAGCCATACGGTAGGGAGGAATAGAAATGGGCTTAGTGCCCGGCTCCAAATCAATAGCAAAATCAATATCCCTATCGGGAGGAACACCTGGAAGATCAGAAGGAAATACATCGAGAAACTCCTGAACCACGGGAATAGAATCCATGGAAGGTGGTTCAACATTAGTTTCCCGAATAAAATCTAAGTAAGACAAACACCCTCTCTCCACCAATCTCTGAGCACGGATAAAAGAGATGACCTTGCTAGGATAAGAGCCATTAACACCCTTCCACTCAACCCTCAAAACACCAGGCATTGCTAAAGTCACAGTCTTACAATCAAGGACAACATGATAAGGAGAAAGCCAATTCATACCCAAGATAACATCAAAGTCTACCATCCCCAGAATAATCAAATCTACCCAAGTGTCATACCCCGCTAGAGAAACAAGACAAGATCGATACACTCGATCCACCACTAAGGGCTCACCCACGGGTGTAGAAACACGAATAGGTATAGTCATGCTATCACATATCATATCAAATTCAGCAGCAAAATAGGTGGACACATAAGAGAATGTAGACCCTGGATCAAATAATACAGAAGCAGATCGATGGCATACTGGGATGATACCTGTAATAACTTGCCTCGGCCTCTATCCTGTGGTACCGGTGGTCTAGCCTGAAATGAAGAATTAGGTTGGGACCCTCCACGACCCCTCTGGGAAGTACACTGTCGTATCAGGTGATCGGGATCTCCACAAGAAAAGCAAAATCTCTGTCCCGGGAACTGCTGTGCGGACCCTGAAAGCTCACTATAATTGCCTCGCCCCATAGGTCGCTGCTGTGAACCGTGACCCACGCTATAAGAACCCCGAGATATCTGACCACCCTCGGATGTCGGCATAGATGCATGAACTGGTCCTCACTGCTGAAAGGAACCACTCCCTCTGTGTGATCCCCTGTCTCCAGATGAGGTACCATGAAACTGACATGCTGTACGAACCTTCTTAGGGTCCCCAAACTCTTCTCTCTCCATCAATTCCGCCTCTTTAGGGGCGCTCACAATGGACTGGAAGGAAGCCCCCTCTCTAGATACTCTAAACACAGCCGATCTGATAGAGAAAGTCAGCCCCCTCACGAATCTACGGATCCTCTCCGTCTCGTCTGGAATAATGGCCAAAGCATGCCTAGACAACTGGCAAACACGGGCCTCATACTCTGTAACTGATAAGCTGTCCTGTCTCAAATTCTTAAACCTCAAACGACTCTCCTCTCTCACACTCCAAGGGATAAAACGGTCATGGAAGGCACTGGAAAAACCTCTCCCAAGTCACTGGAGGAGATCCAACTGGCAAAGCCCCCGAATAAGTTCTCCACCATTCTCACGCTGGCCACGAAGCTGGAGTGTAGCATATCGAACCCTATGTGACTCTGCTAATCCAACAACCTCTAGCAACTCTCGGCATGTAGTCAGAAACTCATGAGCGTCCTCACTCTTCCCACCCTGAAACTTAGGTGGGTCCATCTTTCGAAATTTCTCATACCTACGCTGCTCATCCTCTGTCAAAACAACGAATGGTACACCTTGACCCCCAACTGCTGGTGCAAGATCATTCTCAACTATGGGATCCTTTGGTGGCTGCCCCACCGCATCCTGCATAACTGGAGCTTCCTG
>NW_006240147.1:0-16225 GCF_000226075.1 Solanum tuberosum
GGGGAAATTTCACATATACCCACAAGAATAAATTTAATTAGGCTCCTTAGCTAATTGTGACTTAAATTTGGTGCCGAGTGATATTTAAAATGAACTATAGCTATAATGACTAATTAACTAGTACAAGTTTTCTTAACCGCGTAATTTTCCCTTAGAAGAATTTCAAGAGGAATAGGTCTTTTGGTTCACATTTTCACCAAATTCCAATTGTTTTAGTTCAAATTCGACAAAACAGCAACGAGATAAATTATAAATCTAATTAATTTATTTAAACTTCTTAACTTCGACAACACAAAATAATTATTTTGAGATGAAAAGATCATTTATAAGCCTAACGAATTAATCATCTTAAAGGAAATAAAATGCGTACTTAATTTGAACATAATTTTAGGTAAAAATCTCTTCCAAATATTTATTCAAAGTAATAATATATGAAACTTTATATTATAAATATATAGAAATTATTTTATAGGAAAAATGACAAAATTATCATGAATAATACTTTTGAAAATATTTTTGATTTTTTAAAACAATTATTTCAAATTGTTTGAAATTGAAGAAGCTTGAAAATTAATTAAATTGGGGAGGGTCAAAATTGGGTATCAACAACTGCCCCTCGTTTGCTTAGGATCGATGAAAGATATTCAAGGCAAACGAAATTGACGAATCCAATTTTGTCCGACCACTAATTCATCTCTTCGGAACGGCGAACGTTAAGGATTTTTTGAAGAATTATGGCTGGACCCTAGTATTGGGTTTCCTACTTATCTCAGATTACATGAGAACTCAAGCCACTAGTAGTTCGAAAAGCTTGATTTTAAGCACGATTTTCAAAGAATTCCAAAAGCTATTTCGGTGTCGAAGTATGGAGAGACCGAAAAGCTCGAGAATGGAGTGAGAAGTGGTTTATTGGAATACAGTCGAGTTTTCAACACCGAACCCGCCTACACATTCCTAAACTTTGAAATCAGACTATTTGTAGTTCGACTCAATCAGTTGAAAAGGAAATCTCATATGCAAAAATCCCTTTAGCTCAAGGATGAGGGACAAATGAAATGAGTGTGGAAAAGAGGCTTGCAAACATCTCAACTATGAAAACGGGGCCCTTCACACTCATAGGTAAGAACTTACATGGACATAACTTCCAAAGCTCTAGGTGTATTGTCACTCGAATTTGAAAATTTGCATTCGGTGAGAGTTGAAAATTTCACAGAGGGCAAAACTGAAACTATTAAACCTAAGAAAAACCCACACTCCTAATGATTGGGATGTGGTTTGATTGTGGTGGAAGTCGCTCCTCAACTCGCGTCCTAAGAGTTTGATATTCCTCTTTAGACTATGTCCAGTTTGCTGCTAAGAAAAAGTTTCACATTATGTTGCGTCCTATTTTGACGTAATCCACTTCGTGTATTGCAAAGTTTGGAAAAAGCTGTCAGAAGAAAATATAATTCGTGCAAACCTGGTTTAACATGTCATACTGAAGGAGATGACGATCCACTTGTCACTATCCGATTTCTCGAGTTGATGGCATCTACTATACCCCACCAGTGGGTAAGCCAACCCGTAACCCAAAACATTAAGCAATGAGCGTAAGGCAGAAACTAGCGAAAATAATAATCTAAAAAGGGACAACAAGGCGGAAGCAAACCAAAATAAATGCATACATAGATCCCTCCCAGAACCTGGAAGTCACTAGTACAGAGCTGTCTAATAAAGAGTACAAGTCCCAAAAGTGGACCACAACAAAGTGTGTCTCAAAAGCAATAAGACTAGCTAAGCAAAACAAGGAGACAGGACAAACCCAAAATGCCAAGTGCTCACCCTCATCTCCGAATCACAGCTGCAAAAGAAGGCTGGAACTAATCACCGCTAGTAACTGGTACTGGGACCTACATCACGAAATAGATGCAGAGTGTAGCATGAGTACCAAAAAACAAGTACTTAGTAGGCATCAAAGGTCGACTGAGCAAAAAAGAGATAAAAACAATAAGAAAGGATAGAATCTAGACACAGAGAGGTCAAAACGGATATGAAAAGAAAGCACGCGAGCATACCAGAAGTAAACTAACTACAACTGAACTAAACCTAACTGGACCCCCATAAGCCCAGAAGGTACACTCGTGCGCAAGTTTAAATAAAACCTGAACGGACCCCCATAAGTCCGACAAGTACACATAATAGCTAAGTCTACTGAGAAAGAAGAAAACCGGGCTCCCAGCCCAAAGTAACCAAGATAACCCATTAGACTCCACCCAGCCAGCAGTGCACTCCCAGCCCTGCTAGAAAGAGTGACCCTAGGGGGCACCCAACCATATAGTCCACTCCCAGCCCAGCTAGAAAGAGAGACCTGAGGATAAGGTAGCTATCGTGAGTCATCCTACCATGCAGTCAGCTCCCAGCCCAGCTAGAAAGAGCGACCCGGGGACACCCAGCCATCAGCACACTCCTAGCCCAGCTAGAAAGAGAGGCCCGGGGGCGATCACCGAAATCACCGAGTCACTTAGCCAGCGATACGCTCCCAGCCCAGCTAGAAAGAACGACCCTGAGGGTGATGGTATCTCCAATAGGATCCAATCCAACAACATCTATCGTGGAACGCCGTCCACTCCAAGAAATCACAGAAAAAGCTCCAACCTTATACTATCTCAATCCCACGCCTCTAGTGATGCACCGAACCTCCGAGAACAACGTAGGAACCACAGAATTAGGGGGAGAAGATACATAAGTGCAACAAGCAACGATAGCGCCTAATCTCAGGCTCAAACTATAAGACTCAAGTCTGCTACTCCAATCTACAAGGAGCTAAGTCATCCGAACGAGGTCAGCAGAACGTCAAGGCTATCCAGCCCACACTGGTCATAAGTCTAAGGCAATGCTAGCCTAACCTAGACTAAGGACACCATTCTTATAGTTGACAATGAACAAAACATACAACACATAGCATATAAGCATACAATAGCATTTAACACATAAGCATGAAATTCTACTAACCCGTCTAGCATGGTACTACACCCGAAATATGGTCAATCAATCCTAGCACAAGGTATCTAATCAAAATAAAGTAAGTGACTGGTACCCACCCCCAATTCACTCCAATCCACATGGTTTTACACAATTAAGTTCAATCTAATAGAAAGGAAGTCGTAGCCTCCCTTTAAGCCGACCGCGCGGCTCCAAATCACTTTGCCGGAGCTTTTCCTTCCCAAACGGTCTTTGAACGTTGTCACTCTATCAAATATAGGATCACAACGTTAGTACGGTCGTTTAGACACCAAAATCACAGCAAACGGAGATGAGTCAATTTTGGAGTTGAAACGGGAATTGTGAAACCTGCATCGAACTGTCTGGATTTGACTCCGCCAAGAGACCCAAAACAGTACCCCAAACTTGTGTTTCAAAATGGAACACAATTCGGGGTTTAAAATGTTGCAAAACCCAACATGCAAGAAAACCCACACTTAACCAACTTAAGATGAAAGCATGCAACAAGCTAAACTCGGAATTTACAAAAATCAAAGGGTGCCTTGCAGTCCATGAATACTCCACGACATAGCCTCAATAATTCTCGACACGTGGGACTTCAAATCACCCAAAATCGAGCTAAAATGAGCAAGATATCACCAATTCAAGAAAGCCAAGAATAGAAACTCGAAAAAGGCTTACAGCAGACTGGTTTATCACGATTTTTACGTTGAATGACGTGCACCCAACAACTTATGATCAGTCTACAGAAAATCCATAACACAACGAAGCTCCCGCACTTTGAATCGCCTTAATTGGCTGAGAAAGTGCTGATTTTTCTGCTTAAATACACCAAATTTTCAACATTTTTCGGAAACTTAAAAACTCCGACGGGGCTCTCCGAACTCGTTCGGAACCCCGTGCACTCAAAAGATATATGCAACCATACCAAATTTGATATTTCGGGCTCAATGGCGCAGTCAAAATTTTCATACGTGGTCATCTTGACAAAAAGTGGATCCCACACCCAACCGTCATTTTAAGTCAAAAATCACAAAAGGGCTTGAATTTTTTTTGGAATCCTCGAGATAATAAAGGAGGTTCAATCTAGACCAAACACGATATTCTGGAGCTAAAAGCGCTAACAGAATTCTCATCCGAGCGCGTTTGCTCAAAATGTTGACTAAAGTCAAACTTAAGCTTAAACTTAAAGTTAAAATGCATAATCGCACCGACTCACACTGAAAACCTCGAGAGTCATGCCGACCATGCAACTAGTCTAAAATGGCCCTTCCGAAGCTGATGGAATCGTCAGAATTGGATTCAGAAGTCTTCTTCTTGAATTTTTTATCGAAAATGATCGTTCTAGGTTCATAAGCTCTAAAAACACTAAAACTCGCACAATAACCAAACGAACGACCAGGTGACCGAACTGTCAGTCCCAGCAAGTCATAAATGACTTGGGGTCGCTACAGGAACGCTCTAAACGACACACAAAAGGCAAATCATAGAAATGACCAGGAGGGTCATTACAACATCCACTACTAAAAAGGACTTTCGTTTGCGAAAGTAAGGATCAAGAAGTACCTAAAGGCTCAAACATGTCGGGAAACTGCTCTTGCATCTCCTGCTTGGTCTCCCAGGTAGCCTCCTCGATGAGATGATGCCTCCAATAGACCTTAACAACAGGAATGGCTCACGAACACAATCTCCTCACATCAGTAAAACAAAAGGGCAATAAACATATAGTAATAAATATTTTGAAGCAAACTTCCTGACAATCTAAATCACATAAGTAGCATTAATAAATAAAGTAAATCTTTTGTCTTGGGCATCAAAAAAACAAATCGTGATAATTTTCTAACTCTTGAAAAGTTTAATAATTTTGAAAAAAGATATTCAGAAGCATATATCTACATCACAAGAGAAATTGTTAACAAAAAACAAATGAATTTAGACTACAATAAAAATTAAACTAATACAAATTTCAACTAGCGTTATTACAAGTCATATAAATTTTTCTTTGTAAAAAATACTTAAATATTAAGAAATAGTAAATCAATAAAACAAAAGGGCAATGTTTATTTAGTAGTAATTATTTTGAAGCAAACTTCGTGACAATCTGAATCACATAAGTAGCATTGATAAATAAAGTTATTCTTTTGTATTGAGCATCAAAAAACAAATCGTGACAATTCTCTAACTTTTGAGAAGTTTAATATTTTTTGAAAAACATATTCAGAAGCATATATCTACATCACAAGAGAAATTGTTAACAAAAACAAATGAATTTAGACTACATCATGTTAACTTCATATATTGGAACCTTACATATTAATGTATATACTAAGAAAAAAATAATTAGTATATCATCAGAATTATTTTCCACAAGTACTCGAGGTTAAAATAATATACTTTCTTAGGATAATACAATTTAGTTCATCAAAATAGGGGTACCTCATATTCCACTAAACTTTGAACTCACCCAACGACAATAAATCACGAAATTTTTTAAAATTCAAGAAGAAGAATAGAAGATTAAAAAAAAAATTGTGGTTGAAAAGGAGACGAACCCCCTCTATTTATAATCAACAAGGTAATATGAACAAGTATTTTTTGTGTCTTATCTGAAAAATCATGATCTTTCCAAAAAGTCACAAGCCTTTGGAAAAGTCACAACTTGTTGAAAATGTTCTAACTCTTTGAAAAAGTCCCAACTCATTGGAAAATCACAACCCTTTGAAAAAAGTCACAACTTATCATAAAAGTCACAACTCATCGAAAAAGTCACAACCTAAGTTAGAGATATTTGCTTTTAAGGTAATATAGAATATATATATATAATTAAATGGAACGAATGTTGTGAGTTGAAATGACCAAAATGCCATAGATAAATAAAAATAATTATCAAAAACAGACATGTTGATAACACATAGTATACCCACACTTGTACTATGGTAGAATTTATCACCAAAATAAATTATTTGGAGTCGGTGTAGAATTGTAAATGATGGCCTTAGTAGTTGGTATATGCATGAGACAGTATCATCAGATTTGATCTAAACATATTTTTTGTTCGTACCATCCGTGTTCCCTAGGATGATGACCTAACAAAACATACCACAAACCCAACCACAACTGATACAACAAGAACTAAAACAGCTATCATGAAGTTAAAACCAGCTGGGTTTGTCGATTTCTGGTCACTTCTCAAGATTGTAGCAGCTCTATTTTGATTTGAGAGTGAATCGTCTGACTTAGGTAGTAAAGCATACGGGGTTGACACCTCCCGAAATGATTTTGTGGTGGATAATACCAATGCAGGAGCTTCACCTTCAGGCTCCAAGATTTTTGAAGAAATACTTGGGAACTCTAGAGACATGAGCTCCGCAAAATGATCCACGAGAACCTAACTCAAAGTACCACACATCAGAGTTGAGTTGAAATCATAATCTCAAAATTACCAATATATTTAGTTGCATTGAGTAATAAGGTAAACAATGTCTTAACAAATACTGCTCAAACCACTTCTGTACCAAATAGACAACTTAATTGCCAAGGCAGATCAACTGCACATTTAATGTACGGCCGCATATACAATTATCACAGAGAGACAACAAAATGTTCCATTAAAGAACTCAGCAAGTGAGATCAAGGAAGGAGCTTCCTTCAGTACGACAACCATTATAGAGAGGTATTAGATTTTCTTGACAACTTTTAATCCTAAAAATGAATAAATTGGCACAAGAAACACATTCCTTGAGGTGAAACACCTACTGAAAAAATGTACAAGAATCATGTATTCTATAACCACACTCGTGTGTTTGTCTTTTAGAGCTGCAAACACGCAAAGACAAAAGTGCCTGCAGCTTCAGTATAGTTACAGGACTTTGAAGTAGTGCCTATTCCAACAACCTTTCTACATCAAAGGCGTAACTTCTTTGCTTTAAGGCAAGAAAACAACATAATATAAGGAAAAAATGTCATTTATGTTTAATGGAAGACAAATAAAAGAAATACGGCTGAGTGTAGTATAATTTGCTTCACCAAAGAATTTAAAGGGTGCAACTAACTCACCTCAAATGATTCAGATGGTTGTATATAGTCACAGAGGAATGTATCAGCCAGCCAGGGTAAAAATACTCTTCGAGGAAATGACATACTGCAATGTTTTCTGTTTAAAAAGAAAGTAAACCATTTCAGCATCGCTAACAAGCCAACTGCTACCGTCCAGTTAACGATAAAGGTCAAAGTGTAATAACTTCAAAGTTGTTTAGCAAAATGAAATACATTTAGCATATTTACAAACCGATAAACCGGGCCGAACCGAGCCATAAGCACCCTTAGTCATAAGACCAGTGACAAAATTACTCTTGTAGTTCTCAATAAGAATATGGTAGAGGAAGTATCAAATTTCATCAGAAAAATGGAGGAAGTATCAAATCCTCAATTTTGAATAAAGTTTATAAAGACACAATTAAATCTCATTAAAATACTAAAGTCCGTACCAGAAAAAAAAAAAAACTAGAGAATTTTGCAAACAGATGTCGATGCTATTGTGAAAAATAAGTGTGCAGGGTTAAATCTGGACATCTAGAGGAGAGAATAGATACCATTACACTATGTTATACCTCTGTAACTGTAAATCAAGTTGCAGAACTGCACTCCCACTTAATATCTGGTTGTTGCTCTCTTCAGTTCTGTCCTCTTTAGAATCTGATTTCCTGTCTGCCTCATCACACATGATATCTAACCTGCTTCTTAGACTCTTAATTATGTCTTCCTAAACACCAAGAAGCCAGATGTTAAATGCTGGAGAAAAAAATCCTTAAGACAACCAGGATCTACGTTCTAGCATTATGCAGAACAAATGTAAGCTAAAACCAAGTTCACTCTAACCCAAATAGTAAAATATTCCCTTTTTGATATAAAAATCACTGTTAAATCCAGAACCAGGTGTACGATGCCTGTGATCTTATGGAGAAAATACAAATGAATCTCTCTGCTTCGAGTAATCCGTCTAATATGCTCTGATAATATGGCTTTTTGAAGCCCAACAAATGGACTGAAATCTAATAGAACATCTTAACATCCATGAATGCAACAGATAAGTAAGAACAGATTTACTGAACTTTTAGTTCTTAATGTAGGGAACAAACAACATCAAATGCAAAGTTAAAATACCTTTATGTCAGCCAAAGCTTGAGAAGATGGTTCCTTCGAATTTGAGTAAGCATAGGAGCAGACAGAGCCGCTGAAGACTAGAAGACCTGTAATCTCTTTTTGGCTGTATACTTCACAATAAAAAGGAAATGAATGACAGAAAGAAAATAATTACTGTATAGCAACTAACTCACTTCATCAACTTCAAAAGAAAGGCCAATTGTGTAAATTGGAGAATGTTTACAGACCTTCCAAATACTTATCTTCCATGAAAGGTAGGAGAAATTCAACATCATGTACACCACCTAAATCAAATTGCTCATCCTCATTTGCCTAGAAATGAAAGAAAAAAGGTGAAAATTGTCAAACATAATAACTAAGGAAAGAGACCGGGCTCATATTTTGATAGAGGACAAAAGCATGCAAATCAAGTATAGAGTAGCAGCCTATATCATATTTTAAGGCCCATTTGATATGTCACTACTCAAGAGCTAGCACTGTTTAGAGTAAAAATTTTCTTTTAGCAATTATTAATTAAAATGTAAGAAAGAGAAAAAACAAGTTGCAACATGAGGTAGTGAAATCATAAGGAGTGGCCATGAGGATGCTTTAAGAGGAAAACTACCATCCAAGTTTAAAAATAGTGGTTGATCTAGACTCATGCCACAAGTCTAGAGTTCATTACCAATTTCCCATCAATCAATGCTTTGGCACCTTTAAGCTCTTTGGCATGAATTGAAATGCCATGATGAAGAATGTCAACTAATCTTTTGCTACTTGAACCCTGGTATATGGGCAACCTGGAAACATGTTGCTCAATCGTGAGACGTTTTTCTGAATTTCTCTGAGATCTCTAAGAAATTCAGTAAAAAGAATAAACAAACATAATTGATTTGAGTAATTAAAAATAAAAGGTAGGACTAGGGAAAACACTTCATGAGTTATATGTCGGTACTAACAAGGTAGCACAAGTTTGAAATGAATCGTTTTTGCGAACATAAACGAGGGGATGGTAACACAAAGTCCTGGATGCACAACAGTCATTAAGAGCCATGATTCTGGCAGAAAATATCATATTTGACATATCTCTATTTTATGAAAGTCTCAAAACTGAATTGTTTCCACTGGTACAGTGGGTTTACTAAGCTTGTGTGGGGAGATATACCATATAGGGATCACAAGAAAAGGAAGTGCAAAGCTACAAAACAAAGAAGAGAAAGGATCTACTCTAGATGCAACCTCCAGTTCATCATAACATGGAGGGATAATAGTTTTCCAATCACACCTTTATTACGACAAAATGACCCTAACTAATATAAAATGGCTGCAACCAACCAAAGGAAATGTTGAACAGTTTTATTGCATACCACTTGATCAAAAAGGCCTACTCACCCATCACCCACCACCACCCCCTCCCCACCCCCCGAAAAAAAGATTTCTTTCTTTCTTTCTTCTGTCATACTAGTGCAGAAAAATAACCAAAAGCCATAGTGTGATACAAGCCAATAGCTCAACAACGAAAGTTGCCCAATATTTGAGACAAGCCATTTTTCACTCACAATTTTGGCTAATGTTCTTCAACGACATTAATATGGCACTTCTCCAACCTCTCTAGTGCCAGGGAAAACGGGGAGGAAGTTTTTGCCTCCTTATCAATGTTGTCATGCCAAAAAAGAAATATCCTAACAAACAATCATGCAATTAAAATAACGAACAAATGAGTTGCTTGAGATAGTTGGAATTTCCTTTTTGGTTTGAAATGTGGCACTATGAAATCAAAACTCATGTTCAGTCCAACACACCAAAGAATGATTTAAAAAATGAGCAATTCTAGCAAACAAAAGTTCACCTCAAATCAAAGTCATATGTGCATCGGAATGCCTGACGAGTACTCAGAATTTTTCCCATTTTGAAATCACAAGGTCGTAAATTGCCTGATGTAATATTTGAAGCCAACGAGCAATTTCGACATGTCCACCTGGAATACATCTTATCTCTTAAATCAACAATAAGGGACGATTCGAATATGTTTTTGAAAAGGAAGGGCCTATTTGATTATAAGAACACATAGTTAGACAAGATTACCTCAAGGGACTGTAACCAATGTGCACAAGCAATCTTTCATCCCAATCCACTTCCAACAAAGGGGCCGCTTCAGCAACTGCTTTTGCAGCCTGTACAGTTATTTCATAAGCAAGTGAGAAAGAGAGCAAGAATACAAATAATGACAGAAGTTAACATCGAAAACTAATTATGAGTAATTGAAATTATAAGTTTCATGTTTCATTAAACATTTTCTGGAAGGTAAGTTAACTTCACCGTAAAAGGCATAACAACAGAGACTTACTACATGAGAGCCTCCTATTCCAGAAATAACACAATAGTGCAGTTATGGTAGAGCCTCGGGTACAGAGAAGAAAATATAGCGTTGACTTCAAGTTATGATAGTAAAACCTGACAAAGAGTGATGGTTGAATTTTTGAATGAGCTCTCATTGGTCCACACATAGATGCCAACCACCTTCATGCCACCCACTAGCATTCTCCCAACCTGAAAGATGCATATATTAAAGCATAAGCTCTACAGAGGATTTACACGATTCATAATATTTTTGATGATTCACTATGATGGCCTTTTCCACGAAATCTGAAGTTAGTGTCAATTGACAAGTTACCAGCACAACACCCAGATAGTTAGGAAGAGAGATATTTCTTAAATCCACTATACCCATTTGAATATTCTTCCAAACAAAGTTCATATACAAGGCTACAGAGTTGAGAAAACATATGGTAGTTTGTCAAATAGAAGAGGTATTTGCATCACACAGTATAGCAGCAGTTGAAGCATTTCTGTTGCATAGTTTGCGGACATCACAGAAAATGAAAGGCACGTTGGTGCAGGCATCAAGGTGCTACTACATGCGCCTCAACACCCACAAGCTCTGTCAAGCAAAGGGCAGCACTAACATTATATACAGCCAGTAACATGATATTTTGACAGTGAGAAGATATCATAGGTGATTTTTACCAAATAAAGATATCATATTTTTTTTTAGATGAAGTAAGATATTGTCATTGATATATTACAACTGGAAGGTATCAAATTACAAATGCAAAAGCCAATAGGGTTTTGAAGCAAAAAAAAACATGTTAGCTTCTATTACAAAAAAAATCAACTAGTACCATGGAGCTAACAGAGCCCCAAAAAACTGTCAATGCTATCAGGAGTAGGAAATTTCAGCAAAACAAAACAACTAAGCATCTAGCTTCCTGGGATTGAGTTGGAGTTGATGCCCCATCAGAACACCTATGGTTTCTTTCTTTTACACAACCCAAGAGATGACTAGATACCACCAAAAAAAAGATATCATATATGATGTGTTTGTGAAGAGGAATAAATATTAGAAATCTAGGATTCGAGAACTAATCACTAATCTATACCGGAAACTTGCGACTACATTTTAGCATCTGAATCAAAGATTTTAAAATGGTTCTGAACTAAATGAATATGGACTTTACAACATACATGTCAGTTAGGATTAGAATATACTTTTTATTGGCTGGATCTAAAAGCTCACCAACATGTTGCGGAGCCTTCGGCCGATTCCCCTAAGCAATTAAAGGGCTACGGCTTTTGCGGAATCAAACGAAGGTCAAAGGACCATTCGACTTCATTTCTCAAGAAATTCGCATAGCAGAAGATCCCGAATTTGAAACTTTCTACACAAAAAATATTCTCTTAAACGAAGGTACGTTTGGAAACATGTCTTCCTATTTCATCCTTTCTCGAATCTCCTTTAACGGAAGAAACATCAACAAATGCGGAAGAAATGGACAAAATCTTATTTGGGGACTCGTTTTTTATATTTTCCTTTTGTTCAATGTTGTCCTGAAATGAATTGAAATGGAGAAAAATGGTTTGCAAGGATTCATATAGCCTACCCAACTTGTTTGGATCTGAGTCATAGTTGTTGTATCACATTTTTTCTCTCTTCATATGCACCTATTTTAAACCAATCCCACACCTGAATTGCACTTCGCAGCAAAGTCCCTAGCGAACACTAGGTGCTTTCATATACTTTTTGCCTTATGTAATACATAGAAATATGCAAATAACAGGCTAGTAGTATAGGCTCACATAGATTCATTTGAGGAAAATACATGGATCTCCCTCAACCAAGGGTGTGACCTAGTGGTCAATGAAGTGAGTTCAGAACCATGAAGTCTCAAGTTCAAATCTCAGTAGATACAATACACTAGGTGATTTCTTTTCATTTGACGTAGCCTTGGTAGACAAAATTACCTAATACATATTACTAGTGAGAGGAGGTAGAAAAATTATGGAATTAATCAAGATGTGTGCAAGCTTGACCAGACATAATGGTTATCAAAAAAATAAAATACATGGATTTCCAGAGTAGTTCATACAAATTCTTCCACACAATTTGGCAGTGGGTGGAAGTAAGTAAGAAAGGAGAAGTAGTAACCTAACATAATTCTAGTGCTGTAGAATGTGAATTTGTAATTATAAAATAGAGAAGGGTAAAAAGTGAACCTGACGAGCGTGTTCAGCAAGCCAATCTTTGTCAATAAATAATGCGGAAGAATGAGGGAGCGACTTCCCTTTGGATGCCTTTTTCCGATCATCTTTAGCCCCTCCAATTATGGAACATGCCGGCTCACCGTTGTCATTCAGCGGTGTTGGGATTAAATCGAATATGAATCCTCGATCTAATTTCCCACTCAAATTCCCAATTACAAGCCCTACCTGTTGAAACAAATTATCCTTATATATATATATATACAGCTTTGGTCATTCATACATGAATTTATTATTCTTCTAATATACCTGACAAGGGACTCCAGATTTGCTAAGCCGATTTTCAGCTAATTTGACCTGACTTTCTTCTCCCACTACTACTTTCACCATCTCTTTCTTTTCTTTGCACTTTGAGCTTTGCACTCTGATATGGAACCACCACTATTATTTATTGAAATTTCTCTAATCGGAAAAGGGTCCAATATAAGTTGCACTATCCTAATTAGGGTGTTGATAAAAAATATATATTATTTTTAATTTATAAAAAGTAACAGACTTTAGTGTGACTTACAAATATAGGTGTTTACAAATTTTATTCACCTCTTAAACAACATTTTGGGGTAGTACAAAGACAAATCCCCAAACCCGTTATGTAACGAATATAGCACTGATGTTATCACTTGTAATCTTCGGGTGTATGATAACTTCTTCGAATAAGTGACAGTTATCCGCGGGGTTATTTTGGCAATCAATTGATGACATTTCTTTTTTTTTGAAGAAGAAGATCAATTGATGACATTTCATCTTCGACCACTTCTTGGAGAACAGAGGTAATCCCAAGTATCTGATTGAATGAGCTAAGTGTAAATTTCAATTCTATTGAGTACTCCTTCTTTAGTCTCCCCAATCCTTTTTTTTAAATGTGGGACTTCTCCATGTTTGCCTCTAAGCCGGTAACCTGACCTGACTAAAATGTGTATGTGCTTCAACATTTTGGTCACTGACTTAACAAAATAAAACAGTGACACATAGAAAGCAAATCATTCTCTTAATCATGGTTTGGAAACACATTGGTAGGTGTAAACTAATACACGAGGAAGAGAGAAAATAAACAAACAAATTCCTATTCGGGTTGTTTAGCCATCACAACAGGGAGTATAGCTATAAGTCAATATAGACTACTTTAGTTCTCAAAATGCGAACAGAAACCCTTTTCTTTTTTCTGGAATTTTTACTACAAGGCCTGAGATCATCTTAGAAGTGATAACAGAATCAAAATAAGACGGTCTTGACCATTGAATCTCTTCGATTTAACATACAAAGAAAGAAAGAATAAGAAGAAGTAACCAAGGTAGGTTCAAATCTAAAGAAAATAACATTTCGCGATTTTAATCATAAGATGTGAATTACTGCAAGATACAAGAAAGAATTTACCTCTTTCTTTCCGGGCAGCGAGTTGAGAAGACACTCCGAATTCCCAAACCTTAAAAGGGGTACTCTTAGGTATCCAAACCGTCTCCGTGAAGAGAGGGGATTTTTATAGGAGAGATTTGAGGGGAATTTCTATCCTAGAACCGATGTGGGAGAATCCCAAATTCAAAAATCTTAGAGGATAAACGAATTCGTACTATTTTGAACGAAATTGGAAAAGGAAAATCGAAAATCAGAAGGATATTACCGTAGAGAAGCTTGAGGCGTCTTCGAGCTCGTGCTATGCAGGCGGAGAGTACAAATTGAAGGAGAAAAGAGCAAAATGACAGATAAAATTGGGAATTAGACTGTTCGTTGGGTTCGCGACATTGAGCGCATCTTGTTTTGTTGGACTGAAGAATAACAAAATGGGTCTGGGCCTCTCTTTTAGAAGAAGAGTGGGCTGGTCATTGAAAATGGGCCAAATATTGGCTGATTTTACTATGGGTAAAATGACATACATATGCTATATTATAAAAATATTTACCATATATGGCAACATAATTTTTCTAACTAAATATAACATTTTTTTGGAATTAAGAAAATTGTACGGTCTTCGCCTCTTTTCTGCCCTTTTTCCTCTTCTTCTTTTTATTCTTCTGCTTCTTCGTCTCAGCCCTTTTTCCTATTTTTCTTTTTACTCTTCTGCTTCTTAGTCTCTTTCTCTGACATTATTTATCTTCCTCCTCTTCTTTTTTTTATTCTTCTTTAAACTTTTCATATAAATATCCTCAAATCAGTTTTTGCCCATATTTCACTATTTTTACCCAAAAACAAGATGAAAAGAGGAACAGAAAGACCAAAAATTTGTACAAAATCACGTTTTTAAGCAGAAATTTCAAATCTCTAAAATTATAGAAGCAAGAGTTCACCATTGATGGTCATTATAAAGCTTCAAATTTTGAATTCATTATTTGAATTTTACGAATTTGTGATTAGTTTGGATAGGTAGTTCCTACAAATAATTGAAAACGTCGCTAGGAATTTATATCTCAATTTTAAGAGGGTTTGGTTAAGTTTATAATTGATTTTAGGAGAATATTAGATTGAAACTCGAAAAAGGTGAAATTTATGAAACTGAATCGCAATTGTATTAAAGTTGTATTAGATATGTTTCATAATTGTATTAAAATCATGAACAATACATTCATAATACATATTACAAAACTTCACTCCTTTTTTAGTTGATATCAACGAAAATAATTTAAGTAACAAACTTTTTTTTTTTGTAGATAAATTTTAAGTAACAAACTTGTAATACATTTATAACATAGACACAATATATCTTGCAACATCACTCATGTTCTTAGAGATACAAACCAAAAGAATTTATAAGACACATATAATACATATTTATTCATGAATAATACAAGTTAATTCAGTCTATAGATTATTGTCTTGTCTTCCGTTAGTTACGTTTTTCTATTGTTTAATTTTCTCTTCTAATTCAACTTTTAATATTGTGTAATACACTTTTTAACGCAAATTTAATTCATTTTTGTAGTTTATTATTTGTTACTATTAGATTACTTGTTTAATTCATTATTGATATAAGTTTAATTCACTCTATAGATCATGGTCAGGTGTTACATTAGTTACATTTTTTATCCATGCATAATTCTCTCTTCTTATTCAACTTTAATATTTGTATAATGCACTTTAAATAAAAGTTAATTCCTTTTGCAGTTTATTGGTTGATTTGTTATGATTGAATTACTTGTTTAATTCATTATTGATACAAGTTTATTCAGTTTACAAATTTCAGAATGCTCTTTCGTTTGCTACATTTTGCATTCATGTTTAATTCGCTTCTAATTCAACTTTAATATGTGTGTAATACATTTTTAATTCAAGTTTAATTCATTTGGCAGTTTATTATGTCTCTTCATTTGTTACGATTAGATTACTTGTCTAATTAATTATTGATACAAGTTTTATGCAGTCTACGAATCATTGACTGCTCTTTCGTTTGCGATTAGTTTGGATAGGTTGTTCCTACAAATAATTGAAAATATCTTTTGGAGTTTATATCTCAATTTTAAGAGGGTTTGGTTAAGTTTAGAATTGATTTTAGGAGAAATATTAGATTGAA
>NW_006240148.1:0-16120 GCF_000226075.1 Solanum tuberosum
CTCTATCTTATAACTTAGATTATTATGCACAAAAAAAATGTAATTTATGAATGAAAAAAATCATGATTTATGTGCTAGTTTTCATGGATTTATATTACCTGTTCACAGTATGTTATTTAGGAATTTGAAAAATTATTTTTAGCTCGCATCAACAAATAGTAATTTATTTATTTTCGAAAAATAATTCTCCCTCTGTTTCAATATTTGTTTGTGTGTTTTTAATTTGACACGGAGTCTTAAGAAATTGGAACTTTTAAATCTTGTGTTACTAGAATGTACCAAAATACCCTTCAATCTTGCGGTCCATAAAGTTAGAAACTTTGAATTAAAGGAAGGTAAGACAAACAAATTGAAAGAAAGTGAGTATGAAAAATAACCATGGAACTGGAATTGCTTGTGGCGCTGTTTTTTTTCTCTCCATAATTGCCAGTGGTGCTTAATGCAATAGCATATGTATTGCTGATTTTGTATTTTAGATGTATAATTGACAATCTTTTTGTTTCCATGAAGTACTGAGCTACTTCTACGTGTGACAAGAATGGTGCGTGAGTACAAAGTAAAAGGGGAGAAGAGAAAAAGAAAGGAGAGAATTATGATAAAGAAGAAGAAATTGAGGTACCTTTGGAAGAGGAGGAATCAACAAAAAGAGTGAAGACAGAACACACTGAGGCAGACACCGAGGCAGCTGAAAGAGTTGTAGATTTACTATCTGGCATTCCTGTTGTTGCAATTGATCAAACCAATAAAGTTGGTGTTATTTTTATCATTGAAAGAGTTTCTCTTGAAATTGCTAAAATTGGAAAGGTCCGTCTCTATCTCTGCAAATGTCATTTTGTTCCTCTATTTTTATTATGGTTTTGATTACAAAACTTTTGAATGTCTACTTTAGAAGAAGCTTGTAGCTTTCTCAGTATTATATGATGTTATCCAACATCCCACTAGCTCATCTTATTATTATCGTTTGCATCGCATATAATGCTCACCTTCCCTCTACTGTGTGTAAGGAAGTGGAAGTTATTGTGTGTAATGATCTCTTCCTTTTGTTGATATAGACTTACCAACTTCTGAATTCGGATGAACACTCCAACTTTTTGAAGAAGAATGGTTGTAACCCTTCTGATTATCGGCCTGATATTGCACATCAGGTTAGTTGACTTTGGAACTCCAGGCCTATTCTGTTGCCCCATATTCCTACAGTATGAATGGTGTTCCTGTAGACTTAAGATTTAAGTGTTTGTCGTTTGAGACAACTATCTGCATGTGGGCCATAGATCAATGGCAACCAGCAAGAAGTTGATGAGTTGCTTCTGTCAATTTTTTGTGGAGATGGTTGGTGGAAAGTCCTGGTCAGGTATTGAGTCCTGCAAGTGGAAGTATGTTGAATAATGAAGATAGTTGGCCACAAAATCGCCAAGTAGTCATTTTAATAGCTCTTTGACAATATATTGGTATATACATATTTATTAGTGATTATTCATTGATTTCTCTAATTGAACTTTATGTTTCTCTAAGGGTGCAATATGAGTTTGGTTTGAACAAAAAAGAGAAAAGAGAATATGAAATTAGGAATAAGCTTACTCGAGTCTGTTCAGTCCATATGTTCCCTTACCTTTTTTAAATTTTGTTTCAGTTGATTACATGAATAGGATGCAAAACAACTTCTTCTCATAAATATTACAATAGTAAGAACTTCTAGATACTAGATGTGTACAACAATTTTCAAAGATGAGTTCTTTCAAACATGTCATTTGTGCACTCATTTATACAAGTGGGGACATCATAGGTGTACTCCAAAGGTAAATGAGAAATACCAAAATCAGTTTCATTTGCACTATGGATCTCTTTGCCTCCCAAAACTCTCTAGTTTTTCTCCTCTGGCATTTTTGTTTATAAGAATGGAATCTCAACATAGTCGAGCAAAAATTTATCCATTTATCCTCTTCTGCCAAATGTCATCTTCCCAATCATCATGGTCATATGACTTTAGGCGAAATCTTGCTTAGTCACTCTAGAGTCCACTTATTCAATTCTACAATCCACTTTGCAATTAAGGCAGCATCTAATATATGTCGTCCAATTATAAAAGTTGCTTTGTCCCAAGAGATAAAACGAAAATTCTACTGAAAGTCTAGAGAACATAACAAAATTAGGACTATGGATAAGTGGGCCAAGCATGTTTTTTTGCTTAGTTACTCAACTGACACTTACAGTTTAAGTTTCTGCCACTGTCGAAAGAAGAATAAAACAAATAGGAAATCAGGTGCCTTCTCAACCCACCACCTTTGGTTATGCGCAACTCAGGCTCACTCTCTATGCTGCATTGTTTCATTTATACTAGTTTCACATCCCATAATTAGATTTGGAAGCTTATAACGCCTAATAAGATTAAGTTTATTTATGTGGTTGGTCATCCTAGACAAGCTTCCCACCTCATCCTCCCTTTTTAATAGGAATATAACAAACCAAAAAAACTGTAGGACATGTCGTGAGGAGGAAACGACCCAACACCTCTTCATAGAATGCCTTATCGCCAAATTATATGACATACTTTTGGCATAGCCTTAAACTACCAAGAACCTTTCAATAGTATCTACCAACTATGTCACTCCATAACATATCCCCCATTCATAACAACCTTAGAGTGCCTACTGCCATTCTAGCTCCAATTATTCTTTGGAATTTGGAAAACAAGGAACAATAATACTTTTAGAAGCCAAAATCCTACCAGTATCTCCAGTATTATCCATTCCATTCATTGGAATTCTATCACCTAGCACATACTCAACACCATAAACCCTCTAGGCACATAACACCGGTTGTATGGCATAAACCACCGGATGAATACCTCAAGCTTAATATTGATGGCTTCTTTGAAACAAATATGACTAATAGTGACACTGGAGGTGTAATAAGAAACCATCTAGGAAAATGGATAGTAGGATTTACTTGTAAAATAAAAGCAGGCATTGCCTACCATGCGGAGTTTCTAGCTTTATTACATGGACTGGCCCTTGTGGAAGAAAGAAATATAAAGCACCTAATGATGGAAACTGATTTGCAAGTATTACTAAGTTCCCTGAATAATAATAACTCTGCTTACTCATATATTCACATTGATTGTAGGTCATTGCTCCAACGGATGGAAGGAACAACTCTGAATTTTATCCCGAGGGAAGTTAATAAACTTGCGGATATCCTAGCAGAATATGAAAGAAAATCTCATAATCAAACTCTAAGTACTAATAAGCTTTATATTTTTTAAGCATCTCTGTCCTTTGTTACTAATGCTCTTGATAGAGATGTGAATGGAATTGTTTCACTTAGATCAATTCATTTTTGTATGAATGATCCTTAAATATAAATAAAATTCTTCCGTTATAAGCAAAAAAAAAGAAGAAGATATAATATATCGCTAAGAGAGGGGAAAGATTTGCTTTAAAACATTTTTTTAGGATACCCCCATGACTAACTTTCTTAATTTAAAGTTGTAGCATATTTTTTATTATTATTATCAAATTCCCCAGTTCTCCTGGGAGTGTTATTGTCACGACCCAACCCAGTGGGCCGTGCGGGCACCCACTCTAACACCTAAGTAGGAGAACCATCATATACTCATAGCTAAAACATGTGGAGTACTTGAAGAAACAAAGATAAGTATAAAAATATGATGTTATAATAATAACTTTAGACACTCTTTTGATTAAAACCGGTAAAACAATTTAATAACTCCCAAGGATCTAGTCTAACAGGTACAAGAGCTACTAAGAGTACATCTGGAAAAGATAAACAAAAGACACAGCTCCCACCATGCGGAAGGAAAAGTAGAAGCTGCTGGAGAATTTCTTCGTCTTCACCTCATGAAACATCACCAACCTGCATTCAGACTATGTCAAAAGACATAGCAACAATAATATTAGTAGAAGCACACGTACTGGTAGGCATCATCGGTAAACCCGATCCCCACCGCATAACATAAGAAACCAACTAGTAAGATCATGAAATAAACCACTCGCTTCTCCACCTCCACCCTTTCTTGAAGTACCTCCAAACTACATTAGTACTCTGACTACTAACCACCTTCTCAACCAACTTACTTACCAGTTACTTGATCACGGCCTAAGCTTCTAACACATTAACAAATCCTCAATTAATCACCACGCTTCCTTTGAACTAACCGCTCACGTCTCACCCTTACTTCCTCGTCACATTACCCAACCATGGTCACACAGTACATTATATATCAAGATTTCTTACCACTAGACCCTGTCTCTTTCCTCAAGGTGAAATCCACCTAAGCATATTTCATCACATACACTACCTCTATTTCTCACCATTACGACACCCGAACAACCCTTGCTATCCATTACTTGCCCCTGAACACTTTATCCTTCCACTATCCCCAACAGGATCGCTCATCATGAAGAACCATCAATATAAGTTGTCATACCTATACCTCTAAGTGCAACATATATAAGCCAATACAACAATATAATCACGTGCATATATGGAACATATACAATATCGGTCATCACATGCTCAACAATATACACAATTATGACAAATCATTGGTTCTCTCATGGAACCAAAACCCAAACAGTTAGCATATCGAAATGTGGTATCTGATCCAATAATTATGCTGGAACGTGGCAACCGATCCAAGTTAGTTATGCTGGAACGTGACAACCGATCCAAGTTAGTTATGCCAGAAAGTGGCAACCGATCCAAGTTAGTTATGCCGGAACGTGGCAACCGATCCATTCAACACACCACAATCACAATCACAAGTATATCCTCAAGATCATACATTTAAGTCATGAATTCATGGCAATCATAGTCCAACCATCTCATTTACATCAAGTGTGATCAATAATGCAACATTCATATACATACATGTATCATAATGAAGCAAGAACAACCATACATCACACAATCATAGAATCACAACCATCACCATGAACTACTCCTCAGCTCATATCATGTAAACATTAATTCGACCATACTTAGCCCTAGTTCGTTATCTAAGGCTTCTTTCTAGGGTTTCATCATAATTCATCATAAAGTCCCAAATTCAATCACTCCAATTTATGGTCTAGCATACATTCATAAATCTAGTTACGTTCATGATTTCATATTCTTATTCTTGAACCAATTCTAACCATGATGGCAATTCTAGAGTTGTAGCATGATATTTTATTATTATTATTATCAAATTCCCTAATTCTCCTGGGAGTGTTGTATTTCATTCCATAAAAGGTTTAGATTACAACACAAAGAATAGAAATTATCTTGAAAAAACTTGAGCTATTAGTAAAAAACTTATTGCCCAATTTCCTACTGTCAATCAATTTGTCTAGCTAACATAAAAGTTTGCTTTGTCAAATTTCGATCTAATATTTGGGATTTGTCTCTTATCCATGAGGAAAGGTCCCTTCTCACCCTTTGGAAGTTGTTGGTACGAGACATATGTGTTGCTAGCCTGAGAGTTCATAGCCATTGTTGCTAGCCAATCTACAAGTTGATTGGCTTCTCTGTAGCAATGAGTGAACCTAATTGTGGCTTGTCTAAGCAGTGCAGAAGTATCTTCGATAACTTTATTTAATTTGAAACTGCTAGCTTTTCCATCTGTGAGCAGTCCTACGATAAGCGAAGAGTCCAGTTCGATGTTGAGGTTAGTGTAACCATTCTGAATGCACTATTTGCAACCATACCATGTTGCTTTTGCCTCTGTTTCATTTTGACTGGAACACTCTATCGTGACTGAAAAAGCCATGATCAACTCTCCCTCTTCATCTTTGAGAACCCCACCGAGTCCAGCCTTTCCATTACTTATGTTTTGTCGTGGCAAATGGGCGGGTTGAAAATGAGTCAACATAAAATGGGTAATAATTCAACCCAACCCATATTTGATAATGGGTAAAAATGGATTGGGTAAGAAATGAGTTGGGTAAAATACTAGTTTACCCATATTTTCATGAATAAATAGTACTCTACTTAAAAAATTCAACATGGAGAAAATATTTTAGTCTTTTTTTAGATGAAAAATGTTGAAAATGCTTCATTTAGTTTTATTGTATCATAAAAGTCAAAAAAAATCCTATAACTTTTCAATATAAATAAATTTATGTAATAACAAGGGGAAAATATTTTTTTAATTTCAAAGTAAATGAATACTTGCATTTTAGGACTAAAACATGCTTAATGCACTTTAAACAATGTCAATACTAATACATGATTTGCTTATATTACGCTATTAATTATATCCAATGTAAAATTAAACAAATAAAAAAATATAATTATAATTAACAAAAGAAATGTAGATCTAAAATATATATTTTTGGAGGGCCAAAAACTTCACATTTTCAATTATAGAGAAAAGTAATTAGTTCTATAGAAGAACATAAAAAGGAAGAAAAGTTACAATATTATTAGCGATATCATGAGTTTTGAGTAAATAAAAGTTAGAAGCTTAACCCATTTGGCTAATCCATATTGTACCCATATTTTACCCATATGTGTATGGGTTGAATATGGGTATCAACCCATATTTTACCCATGTAAAAAGTCACTCACCCAACCCACTAAAATATGAACGGGCTGGACGGGTTACCAAAATATAGGCTCATTTTGCCAGCACTACTTATGTTGAAGCTTCCATCAGTGTTGATCTTGAGTAGTGTAATGTAATTTTTTAAAGTTATAACTGTATATATAGTAAATATATAGCACATATTTGTTTTATAATAGAAAATTTCCTATTTTTAATAACAAAATCTAACAAAAGATATATTTGCTCCATTCTTAATAGTTTATGAGTATTTTTTATCCTCCTTCCCCATTTCTTAACCTATAAAAAATCTTTTTCCTTGGACATTGAGAGTGTCAAACCGTCCATCCACACATGAATGTGAAAAATGAAATATTATCATTGATGTTATATTCTTTATTAATATAAGTTCACTCTGTCCATTGTTTCTTATTTGGTGACAAATTATGGCATGGACTTGACGTGTTGCCACTTAAAAAGATAAGATTCTATTTGCTACTAATATTGGAGTAACTTTTTCAATATTATATTTGAGCGTATTTTGAGGTACACAAAGTGAATAATACGTACGTAATCTAATTCTTATGTAATTCATTAAAATGTCCACACTGTATTGGTTTTTAAATTTGGATTTTAATTTTAAGTGTAGTAAATCGAATCAAATTTTAATTTGGATTGATTTTTTTTATTTGATTTTGAATTAATAATTTGCTTTATTTGGTTTCGAATTTAGAAAAATAAAAATTGATAATCGAAAAATCCGAATTATATTATTTTTATATATACACTTTAGTCCCTTTTTAGTTATTATCTTTCATTATGATTTAGTTTATCTTTTATGTTTACATCTATAATTGGTATACTTTTAAGTATTACGTTGTACGTTTTTCTTGTGATTTATATTAGATAATAAATTATTGAGATAACCGAATAATCGAAGCAAAAAGAATCAAATCAAACCAAATTTATTTTGGTTCGGATTGAATTACACTTTTTCAAAATCAAAACCGTATAGTATAAAATCAAATGCACAACTGACACCCATGTTAAAGTAAGGGGTATAGGTGGTCTAGCTATTTACTTAACGAGGAAGGTATTCTTAATCACAAAATCTAACAAACAATTAATATTTCGTTTAGGTTTGGGTTTGAGAGTGTCAAACCGCCCAAACCCACATGAATGTAAAAACTGAGTATAGAAAAATGAAATGTTTCTATTATTGATGTCATACTCTTTATTAATTAAATTGAGTTGGTGGTTGAAGCAATTTTCCCAGTAATATGACACAAGTCATACATATTGTGTATGTTTGGGCGTATGTCCTATTAGTATCACCGTACATACAATTGTATATATCATTGTATATCGTCTTGTGTGTATGTCAGACGTATTTTAAGTATGTATGTATAAAAACTAGAATATGTATGTATGCATGTATATATATAATTTAACAAATAATCTTTCTATAATCTATTAGTAGGGGCATTAATTAAGGGGAACTTTCACATATAGCCACTCAAAAATAGTCTAATTACTCTCCATAGCTATAGTTTGATAATTACAATTCGTAGGTACATGTTATATGGAGGAGAGAGGCGAGCAAGATTGGGAGAGCAGAGAGAGGCGAGAGAGAGGGGGCAAAGAGTGGGAGAAAGGTGAATTGTATATGTATATAGGTTAGATAATTGTATATTATACATATGTATTTGTATATTCTGGCGAATTATACATATACAAACGTGGCTAATTATACAAACTCGAAGTCAGCCCGCGTAATTAATGTATAATGTTAATCGTGAATGGTAATTATAGCAAACTATAGCTATGATAAGTAATTAAGTAGTATAAGTTTGCTTAACCGCGTAATTATCCCATTAATTAATAGTGCTATTTAAAGAAAATTTCCCTAAATAAATCTAGCATCAGCATTGAGATCGTCATAAACCACCCATTCACACGATGAAAGGGAAGTTGCAAATTAAAAAAAGCTATTTTCCAGGTAATTATGGATTTTTATATAACGTATATAATCTTTTTAAATTGAAAAGTGACTATCAGGATTTACTAATAAATTCAATTTGAAGTATTTGAAAAATCAAAATGTCGACATATATTAGCACGCGTATGAACTATATAATAGAAATACTAATATAAATGTCAAAGGCAAAAAAAAAAAAAAGACTTTCTTCGCAATATTCACTTAATTTAAACAGATATAATTTATTACTAATTTACAAGCAATTCAAGATTAATCTTAAATTGACTTGACGTGTCGCCAGTTAAGCAAATATAATTCTTATTTGCTAAAATTAAGGGATAGTAGACATGGCTTTATACCATCTGCCATCATTTCTTGCTTTAGAGAAAATGAATTACTCCTTTCATTTCTTTTCTCATATAAGAGTTCAAAATTTATAGTGAATTATTATTCCATTCATTACATTACATATCTCTTTTGTGAAGGAAAAAACATTTCATTAACTTAATTATTTGGATATCGTTACTTCAATCAAATATATTCATCGATTCATCTTCACATGAACCTTTATCATGTCTCTACAACTTCAGACAGACGACTACAACTTCACCACCCGATCATGATCTTACCGGCACCTCCGTGGAGCTGCTCTCCAATTTCTAAATTTTAGTGTATTTAAGTTGAAGGCCGAGGGATCTTTCCCCCTTTCAGAATTGCATAGAATTGTTTTTTATTCGTCATTGACGAATTATTCATTAGAATCGACATTAGAAATCTAGTAGTAGTATTTTAGCTATCTCAGTGGATCGTACCAGTAAGACTAGTCAAAAGAAAGTCGTGAAGAAACTACATACAGTTATAAACTCATCTTTTTCTGAACCCCGTGCACCGAGCTGAATGAACTTTCTAGAAGTGGTCGTCCAGGTAGAAAATCGGGGAAAGAGTGATGTCTATCTGAAGGAGAGTTTCCTACATGCACTGCCAGGACGATACGGCCTTGTGATCCGAATTGCCCCGTTCAGCACAAAGGTTATCGTGGCGCATACCTTCTTTGCCCGCAATAAGTCCTTCGGGAGGCCCTCTACTATGTGAAAGGAACAAAAATGCCCTCCGTTTATAGTTTGGCTAAAAAATGCTCTTACCGTCAATACTTTGGTTCAAAAATGTCCATGCAATCAATACTTTGGTTCAAAAATGCCTCTATAGTCACAAACTGGGTCAAAATGCCCTTTTCCAAACAAGGCAGAAAGTCGAAGCATATGCCCAACAAACTAGATCAAGGTATTTCCGCAATACCACTTGTAGAGGGTTTGAGCTAACAACTTATTATCTGTTCACTATTTATACACACTTAAAGATGTATAATACATATGTATATCAGTGTATAGACCCAGTATATCTATACTCTTTCCTCAATACTCCTCTCAAACTTGGTACTGCAAAGAATGTCAGAAAAACCAAGTTTGGACATAAGATATTCATATTATCTTATTTTTTTTGAGTTTTATATTAAAATTATTGGGGGAGCCAGTTTCATACCTAAACTATAACTCATTAGTTTGAGAAACACATCTCAATGGTGTGTAATGTATACTGTCTCTTTTATTTGACGTGTCTCCACTTAAGAAAATATGATTTTCATTTGATAACTTCAGGTAATGTTATTTGGATCCGGCTCCTCTCCATTTCTCTTCTCTCCATTTTCCTCAAGTTCCTACTTAGATGTATGACACTTGTATTATTTAAATATCAATGGTGCATATTTTTAAGTAATCAAATACCTTAATCATGATTAAAAGGATATATATTACCATTTAAATCTATCTAATTATTGTTATAAAAAAACCATCTCACATTTTTTTGCACCACCGTTCAAATCATTTTCGTTATCTATAGTTTTTCTATTCACCAAAAAAAAATGTTTCTTCATAGACTAAATTTCTGTCAATTTAAAATATATATTTAAATAAGCTACTTTACGAAGAAAAATATTGTAAAATCATAAAATAGAATTTTTAGCATTCAAATATTAAATAAAAGTATTGAAAATTACTTTGCCATAAAATATCTAAGAAAACTAAAAGTTAGACAAACTTTTCCAAAAAAATGGATATAATTTATTTATTTTTTAAAAATGTATATATTTTTTTTTATCGTGACTCAAGTTGTTAAACTATAGAAGAACTCTTTTTATATCAAAAGCTTAATGCTATTTAATTGAAGTAAATCCATTTTTTCTCAAAAAATTGGAAAACGAATATTTTCTTACTAAAGTTGGGAATCTTAAATATCTTTTTTAATCATGGTTAATTAGTATACATTTTTTATTAAGAAAATTAATTAATCTAGACCTTTAATAATTAAGTAATATAGGTGTCATACATCTAAGTAAGAATTTGAGAAAAATGGAGAGAGGAGCCGGATCCATGTTATTTACTCCAATAACGGCATATGACGTGTAATATCAAAATAAAATACAGTTGGTAGTCAATGGCGGACCCAGAAATTTTACCAAGTGGGTTCAACATATAAAAAAAATGAAACAAGTATTAAATGTTGTAGGTGGGAATCGTACCTGCGATGCATCAGTCAAACTGTAACCACTTTGCTGCTGCGTACGTGTTACTATTGGTTTAAGTGGGGTCAAATTAATTATATAATGTGTTTTGTTTCAAAAAACAGATTGAATATATATGTATATACCATGTATTTTTTCGACGAAGTGGGTTCGTATGAACCCACTTGCAACAAGGTAGGTCCGCCCCTGTTGGTAGTAATTGGGACTGAATTACGCAAAGTTGTTTTGATTACATTTGTATAATTTTATTGTAAAATTTCATGTGAGGAATATCCCAATGATGTCATATATATGACTTCATTATCCTTCATATTTAATTAAATTTTCACGATTGCCTTATATATACTGTGCCTTGAAAATATATATTATTTCATTTCTTATACAAGGACACATCGTGGTTCCATTCATCTCCGGTCCGTTCAGCCTATTTCGTCTCAATTCATTATATTCAAGCTATTTCAAGTAAGTTGTTGTGTGGCAAAAAAGATTTTTATTAATTTTATATATTGTTGCTTCAATTAAAAGTTTATCTTGTACCAAAACTCATTCAATTAACCTCTCATGAACAAATAAAAAGGGGCCTTGTCCTGCTACTTCAAACAGACAACTACGACTTCAACACCCTACCGGCACCACCGTGGAGTTGTTAATACACTAACAGAAGCTAAGTGCATCAAGCTGTATATATTTTCTAGACACAAGCTGTAATAAACATGATGAATCTTCTGGAGGTGATCGTTCAAGTAGAAAACAGGGGGGGAAATCCCGTCTATCTGAAAGAGAGTTTCCTATATTTATGCACTGCCAGGACGATACGGCCTTGTGATCAGAGTAGACCCCCTTCAGCACAAAGATTATCGCGGCGCATACATTCTTTACCCGCAACAAGTCCTTCGGGAGGCCCTCTACTATGTGAAAGGAACAAAAATGCCCTCCGTTTATAGTTTGGCTAAAAAATGCTCTTACCGTCAATACTTTGGTTCAAAAATGTCCATGCAATCAATACTTTGGTTCAAAAATGCCTCTATAGTCACAAAATGGGTCAAAATGCCCTTTTCCAAATAAATATTTTTTTTTTCTTTTTAAACATATCTTCTTCCTAATCAAAACATTATTAAAGAACACTATTCTTGTTTTCTTTCTTCTAAAATCACTTTAACAAATAAAAATGTAGGAAATATTTTTTTCTTCTTAATCTCATTTTATTAATTAAAATAGAATAACTTCATGTACCCTTTCGACAGATAATATATGTCATATATATAAGATCATAGTAGATCCATCATTAATTTATATTTATATAACGATAAAAAATAATGATAATAAAATAAGAAATATTTTCATTTTTTATTTTTTTTCTGAATTGAAGTGAGATAAACATTTGTTAATTTTTAGAAAAACATTATTAGAAAAAATATATATTAAAAGGAAAATAATAATATATTTATATGGAAAATGAGCATTTTTAATAAGGGCATTTTTGGACCAAAGTATTGACGGTAAGGACATTTTTTGACCAAACTACAAACGGAGGGCTTTTTTGTTCCTTTCGCATAGTTTAAGGGCATTTTTGAACCAAAGTATTAACGGTAAGGGAATTTTTGAGCCAAACTATAAACGGAGGGCTTATAGATTTACTGGGTGTATACATTGATATACAATTGTATGTAGGGTGATAATTATAGGACATACGCCCAAACATACACAATGTTATGAAGTGTGTGTCATATGTATTCTACTATATGTATAATTCTACACATAATATAAAATGACTTATACATGAGATACAAGATCCATATATTTATCACTTGTATGTCACTTACATTATTGATTTTGCTTTTCTTTTTTATTTGCACATACAATGAAATCACCATTAAAAATGAATTACATAAGAATGAGATTACGTACGTATTATTCACTTTGTACCTCCAAAAAAAGCTCAAAATATTATATTGAAAAAGTGGTGATTACTTCTTTGATTTGGTATAGTTATGGATGAAATATTGATAGCAAATCGAATCTTATCTACTTAAGTGGCAACACGTCAAGTCCATGCAATAATTTGTCACCAAATAAGAAACTCTAATTCACATAGTCTCATCATATAAACCAACGTACGTAAGTTTGGTTAAGAAAAAGTTATTCCGATCAGATTAATTATTTTGGGATTAGTTGTTTCGAAATTAGCATCAGACTTTTAACATAGATAAAAATAATAGTATTACAATTCCGAAATAAGTGATGTGATTTTATCCCAACTAAATTCATTCAAAAACTAATCTCAAAATTAGTTATTCCTTATCTTTCCTACCAAACGATCCCTCAGAGTGTTATATCACACATTTAATTATGTCTTCTGCAAGCCAATTTTGCTACTATGGATGCAAGGATCCTATATTCATATTCTAGAATCTATTGAACTCCTGGACACAGTGGATTACTTCTTTGATTTCCATCAGGGTGCATCATTCGTATGAGGGTGCTTTGATTGTTGTAAGAAATGAACCAGAGTCTGCACACTATAGGCTATGTCTGGTTATGGTTAGATATAGTAGCTTGCCCATATGCACCCTGATAAGCTAGAATTTCATCATTGTGATCTGTTGTTTCTTTCATATGTTGGATTGATTATTATCAAGAAGTTATTCTGGAATCACCTTCAATATGATAATCAAGACCAAGGAATAATAGTATCTTCTACAACAATAAATTGGAGGATGCAAGTTTCACAGGCAGTTGATGGGCAAGGTTTGGAGAGGGAAAAGCAATAGCAAAAGAATTGTGTGTAGTAAAGGAGTCACCTTTAATTCATTGTTGTCAAAGTTGTATGCGTTGGAAATTTTTTGAGTTGTTTTAACCTCTTAGGGATCTGACACCATGTAAAATCATTTTTCATTATATCATCATGTGATGTACACAAGTGAATATCTATATATGGGTTCGTAATCAAAAGGGCAATAAAAAAATTCGAAAATTCCACAAAGACAACTAAATTATTTATCAAACCAAAAGCGCAACTAATTTTAACGGCGTTTAAATCAAGGTTTCCTCCGCAAGGTGCAGAAACCCATGTGCCTAACAGCTTTTAGCATTGTAAGGCTATGACAACTTTTAGCCTTACAAGGCGCAGGCCCACCTGCGTTTTGCAGGCTGTTTTTTTTTTAAAAAAAATAAAATCATTTTCAAAATTGAGTAAAAACTTGCGAATCGAATTCCATTTTAGCATATGAATTTATACAAATTAGTAAATTTGAATCCTAATTCAAAAAAAAAAACTTCGATGCTTTATGATTATGATTCCACCGATGTTTTAAATAGTCGAAACAAATCAAAAAAAAATTAAAAAAATAATTTAAAAGTATATATATAAAAAGCATAAACTAAAATCAACATTGTAGTTTCGCGTGTTATTTGCGCCTTGTTACTTTCATTATATTTTCACGTGAAACTTTCAGTGTTGAATCAAATCAACACTGTAGTTTCGCGTGTTATTTTTTTACAGTGTTGAATTAAATCAACACCGTAAAAGTGGAAAAAAAAGTAAAACAAAAAATAAAAAAAAGTCACAAGTATACAGGCCCCTTGCGCCTTGTTACTTTCATTATATTTTCACGTGAAACTTTCAGTGTTGAATCAAATCAACACTGTAGTTTTACGTGTTATTTTTTTACAGTTTTGAATTAAATTAACACTGTAAAAATTCACGCGGTATATGTTTCAACGAAAATATAAATTAAAATACTTCAATTAGTAGTAAAAAATAATTAGATAAAGTGAATAAAAATAATTTAATTAATACTATATTAAAATTACAAATAAAAAAAAATTAAAAAGTATATATATAAAAAGCATAAACTAAAAACTAAAAATCGGTGGAATCATAATCATAAAGCATTGAAGTTTTGTTTTTAATTAGGATTCAAATTTACTAATTTGTATAAATTCATATGCTGAAATGGAATTTGATTCGCAAATTTTTACTCAATTTAGAAAACTAATTTATTTATTTTTTAAAAAAACAGCCTGCAAAATGCAGGTGGGTCTGCGCCTTGTAAGGCTAAACGTTGTCATAGCCTTACAAGGCTAAAAGCTGCCATAGCCTTGTAAGGCGCATGAGTTTCTGCGCCTTGCGACGAAAACCCTGATTTAAGCGTCATTAAAATTAGTTGTCGTTTTGATTTGATAAATAATTTAGTTGCCCTTTTGAAATTTTCAAAAGATTTTATTGCCCTTTTGGTTCCGGACTCAATAGCATCTAACTTAGAGTCCTACCGTTACAAAAGTACAATAACAAAGACAACACAAACTAAGAGCTAAGAGCTAAAATCTAGTTAGACTATAGACGTTGCAAACATCATTCGTCTTCATTTATTAATTACTAGTACAATCTATTTTGATCTAATCCGTCCATTTTACACCCCTTAAGCAGTGGCGGAGGAGCCAGGATTTTTAATAAAGGGGTTCAAAATCTGAGAAGTAAACACACAAACTAGTGAAAAGGGGTTCGACATCTATTATACATACCTAAAATTTAATTTTAACCATGTATAAATAGTAATATTTTTAGCCCCTGGCCTTAAGATATATGTTGGCTCCGCCCCTGCCCTAAAGATGAAGTAAAGTACTCCCTCAATTTCAAAAATAAGTGGTGTTTTTAGTTTGGGTACACCGTACACTCCTCAAGAAACTACTAATTTCTAAAAAATAGCAGGAGTATTTTTACTAACTTACCCCTGAATAAAAAAAATATAATTAATGGTTCTTGATTATATAAACAAGCATAATTTTGGATGAATAAAATTGATTCCTTATTGAAACTCTAAAACACTACTTATTTGAAATAAAATAAATAAGCTAAATCATCACTTATTTTAAATTTATAGAATATCTGTTATTTTTGCTTATACGAACCCGAAAATAATGTAGGTCTCGATTTAATTAACACTACATGTCTACATGTAACCTATAGCAAACTGAACTCATTGAGACTTGGTTTTCTCTTTTCCAAAAATATTCTCAT
>NW_006240149.1:0-2187 GCF_000226075.1 Solanum tuberosum
GTATTGATCATCTTCTATCAACGGGGTTGTTGGTGTCATTTCATCTATATCCAGGTATGAATTTACTTCTTGTTAACAATGAAATATCTTGGAATTTTGATAATACCCAATTAGTTGGGTATGTGAACTTTCACCTTGTTGGTGAAGGTTCTAGCTATTTTCCACCTTGTAATTATTCCCTCCCAAATTTTATCTTACGCCATTGCTTATGTAGTAAAAAAAATTGATTGGATAAAGAAAATCATTAAAAAAAGTATCACATTATTCACATGAATTAATTACCAAATTAGAACACCGATTGGGTGAGTTTAAAGAGCGCATATCCATGATTAGTTTAATTTGTTCAAGAAAATTCAAACGTTTAGTATTTTTTACTGCTAATAACGAATTAGCTCTTTTTATGGCCAGAAAAAATATATATTTTCCTAAAATTCATCCTAGAAAGGATAAGCGGTTGTAGCAAATATAATTCAATATTTATATGCAGAATTGATCCTAAAGAGAACTTTTTCTGTCATACTTTCTGATGACAAGTCAATATTTAACAAAAACAGTTTTTGATGATTGACAACGCAGATCGAATTCTAAAAATGATTATCACAATAAAGTCACGTGAGAATGAATTAGAATCCACGTAAGGTTCTATAAAAGGAGTAGCCGACCTATTGAAGAGCATCTTACGGACTCAATTAGGATTTTCAGGACGCGCAAAACAGGATGACTATAAAAGGAGAAAGTTGAATAATCAAACTTTAGATTTTGCACACAATGAATATCATTGTTTTCAGCAAAAGGCAAGAAGTATCAGAAGGAGCGTACAATGGTAGAAAAAAGAAGAACTAGAGTCAGGTTTTCAGGCTAAATAAGTTTATTTTAAAGTAACTTGGAATCATTATTGAGTTGTAATAATTCTAAGTTTGAAAGTGAGTTTGTGATTGTTGTAACAACAAGTTGTTGTGACTTCTTGGAGAGTAAATATAACAGTTATATTGAATCGTTGGAGTTCAGGTACTAGAGTTAATCCCTTAGATTATAGAGTTGTAACCTGAAGCTGCTCTGTGAAGTTAGTGAGAAGTTGTTGAAAATCCTAGACGATGTAGGTCATGATTGTTGTTCCCTTAAGTAAGGAGGCTTTCCACAATAAAATTTTGTTATTTTATATTACGAAGTTATGTTAAAGTAATACAAGAACCAGGTTTTATACCAAATTGGTGATACAGATTTCTTCACTTTCACCAAAAACAATTTAATCAACATTTTCGAGTTATAATATTTTACTTTCCATGTTTCAAATCCTTTAACTTTTTACTTATCTTTTTCAATCTTCACATAAATTCAATTGTTAAAGTTATATTCATTTTCTCTATCAAATTCAATGTTCGATTTGTATGACACACGTTGATTTTTAATTATAATTATAAATGAATGATTAGCGGAAAGTAAAAGAAATTACCCTGTTGAATTCTCAATTTTAAGTCAACTCGTTTTTTAAAGTACCGTTGCCCAAAGTTTTCAAAATGAATTAGGTGTATTTGTATATAAATATATATTTGTGTGCTTATATTCATAATTCCATTCTTTCACTTATCTTTTAATAAATATAGTATTGTTAATGTTATACTTTAAAATCGAACTCAAATTTTATTTCAATAGGTCTCGTGATTTTTAACCCACATTAGTTTATCGCTAGGCACACCCTTGAATATTTTATTAATATATAAATTTTTTGATAATTGTGGTGACCAAGTCAATTTTATGTGTAACTTAACTAATTTCACGGAATATATGTTACCTTATACCAGTAATAAGTACTAGATAACTCTATTCACAATGGTAGAAGAAGGGAAAAATCAAAGATCTCGTGATTTTCAACCACTTTGTTAATAACTAGATCAAACCTTTAAATATTATATAATAAAATATTATAACTAAATAAAAATAAAATAACTTGTATGATTTAAGTGCGAGAAAATTACTAATAATAATTGGAATATTCTATTAACTAATTTGTGTCATTAATAATTTTACTCAATCTTTTACTAATATATTTAGTCATGGCTTTAACTCATAGAAAGTATAAGTGTTTAATATTTTCATAATATAAATGGTGTAAGTGTTTATATTTTAAAGTACAAGAGATGTATTCAGAAATTAGATTATATTAGAGGAATATTTAATTTAATAAAC
>NW_006240149.1:4078-16092 GCF_000226075.1 Solanum tuberosum
TTGTGATGCTTACAA
Source organism: Solanum tuberosum (assembly GCF_000226075.1). Classification (NCBI taxonomy): domain Eukaryota; kingdom Viridiplantae; phylum Streptophyta; class Magnoliopsida; order Solanales; family Solanaceae; genus Solanum; species Solanum tuberosum. The sequence goes on from NW_006240149.1 coordinate 4,094, forward strand.
ATAATCTTGATATTTCATTTCTTATAAACATCCTTTCTTCGAAAATATTGATCTATACTTTATATAAATGAAGGTGTTAATATGTCACATTTCAAAACTTGTTCATGCTTATACAAAAGGCTAGTGAATTTGATGTTTAAGATGGAATAATGTTATTTTCATCAAATGATATTATTTATAAGTAGTTATTGATCAATTATTTGAATCTTGATATAATAGTAAGTGAAAGTACTCATTTTATTATTGGTTATTACAAAATTATTAAGATTGTTGTTGATCTTGCTCACATTGTTTCAAGTCAATAAGATGAGTACTATTATTTAGCATTATATTACATTTTGAAAATCAATCGATAATTTCAAATTGTTTGATGTAAATAAAATTATTCGGATAACAACACTACATTCTAATTTACTAGCATTTTTTTATAAGTCTGAATGATGTTTTGAAAATGTGACGTATTGATCATCTTCTATCAACGGGGTTGTTGGCGTCCTTTCATCTATATCCAGGTATAGATTTACTTCTTGTTAACAATAAAATTTCTTGGAATTTTGATAATATCCAATTAGTTGGGTATGTGAACTTTCACCTTGTTGGTGAAGGTTCTAGCTATTCTCCACCATGTAATTATTCCCTCCCAAATTTTATCTTCCCCCATTGCTTATGTAATAAAAAAATTTTGATTGGGACAAAGAAAATCATTAAAAAAAAGTATCACATTATTCACATGAATTAATTACCAAATTAGAACACCAATTGGGTGAGTTTAAAGAGCGCATATCCATGATTAGTTTAATTTGTTAAAGAAAATTCAAACGTTTAGTATTTTTTACTGCTAACAACAAATTAGCTCTTAGTATGGCCGTTTTAGGTATATATATATATATATATATATTCCTAAAATTCTTCCTAAAAAGGATAAGAGGTTGTAGCAAATATAATACAATATTTATATGCAGAATCGATCCTACATAGAACTTTTTCTGTCATACTTTCGGATGACAAGTCAATATTTAACAAAAACAATTTCTGATGATTGTCAACACAAATCAAATTTTAAAAATGATTATCAAATTAAAGTCGCTTGAGAATAAATGAGAATCCACGTAAGGTTCTATAAAAGGAGTAGCTGACCTATTGAAGAGCTTCTTACGGACTCAATTAGGACGTTCAGGACGCGCAAAACAGGATGACTATAAAAGTAGAAAGTTGAATAATGAAACTTTAGATTTTGCACGCAATAAATATCGTTGTTTTTAGCAGAAGGCAAGAAGTGGCAGAAGGAGCGTACAATGGCAGAAGAAAGAAGAACTAGAGTCAGGTTTTCATTCTAAATAAGTTTATTGTTAAAGTAACTTGGAATCATTATTGAGTTGTAATAATTCTAAGTTCGAAAGTGAGAATGTGAGAGTTGTAACAAGAAGTTGTTGTGACTTCTTGGAGAGTAAATATAACAGTTATAGTGAATAGTTGGAGTTGAGGTACTAGAGTTAGTCCCTTAGATTATAGAGTTGTAACCTGGAGCCGCTCTTTGAAGTTAGTGAGAAGTTGTTGAAAATTCTACACGATGTAGGTCATGATTTTTGTTCCCTTGAGTAAGGACGCTTTTCACAATAAAATTTTATTATTTTGTGTTACGAAGTTATGTGAAAGTACTACAAGAACCAGATTCTTATATCGAATTGGTGGTACAGGTTTCTTTACCTTCACCAAGAACAATTTGATCAAATTTTTTGAGTTATAATATTTTCCTTTCCATATTTCATATCCTTTAACTTTTTTACTTATCTTTTTCAATCTTCACATAAATTCAATTGTTATAGTTATATTCATTTTATCTATCAAATTCAATGTTCGATTTGGATGATACATGTTGATTTTTAATTTATAATTATAAATGAATAATTAGCGGAAAGTAAAAGAAATTACCCGGTTGAATTCTCATTTTTTAAACTAAGTCAACGCGTTTCTTAAAGTACTGGTCCAAAGTTTTCAAAATGAATTAGGTGTATTTATATATCAATATATATTTGTGTGCTTATATTCATAATTTTATTCTTTCAGTTGTCTTTTAATAAATATAGTATTGTTAATGTTAAACTTTAAAATCGAACTCAAATTTTATTTTAACAAATCTCGTGATTTTAACCCACTCTATTTTATCACTAGGTCACATCCTTGAATATTTTATATATATATATATATATTATTTTAATTTTTTTCTCAAAAGCAAAAGAATGGTCACATCAGGTCGGCCAATTAGCAAAAGAAGACAATGGGCATCTTATCTAATCTAGTATGGACACAGATTTTACAACTATAAAACCTACTTGGTATATAGAGATCGATACACTGGTAACAATCTTACAAGTAATAAAAGATTTAGATGAAGATCTAAAAAGAAAAATAATAAGAATTATTACTTTAAGAAATAAAAAACAAGAAGAAAGATATAACATAATAAATTATAATTTCTTTGATACATCTGATTATTACTTTTCAGAATAATTATGAGTCTAAAAGAAATCTCAGATCTACTAAAAAACCTCATAGAAAGTAATAAAAAATTAAATTTAAGGTTAAAAATGTTAGAAATTGAAATCAATTACATCAAAGAAAATCTTCCAGGAAGAATTACAAAAATAATAGAAAAAACTGAACAATTTGACAAAAGGGTTAATCAAAAATATATTAAAGAATTGTTATCAAAAAAATTAGCAAGTGGAAACGCTTACCAAAAAGGAAGTATGGATGAAGTATTAATCCAAAAATTCCTAGAAAAACAAAAAATAGAAGAAAACAATTTTCCAGAAATTACTGAAAAAAATTCAGAATCAATAGAACAAAAAAATGAATGAACTAGATGAACTAGTTTATGCGTTGGAGGATTTAAATCTTTCAGAATTAAAAGTATTCATGAATAAAGGGGAAACAGGTGGACCCCAAGGAAAATTTGAAGCATCTTCTTCAATGAAAGAAGAATGGCAAGAGCCAGAAAGGGATGAAAAGAACTTTGCAAACAAGGCAAAAAAGGAAAATGATTTCATAAAACATTATCATAATAATGATAAAACAAGATTTATGCCAAATAGACTCCCAACTGGAGATATTGGAGCTCAATTTCTAGATCTCGAATGTAAAAGAGATCCAGAAGACAACCTAGACCTATGGTCTCAAAACATGCTCCTTTATTTCCTTTTAGGAAAAGGAAATTATACAGATGAAGAAAAATACATCATTATGATAAATACATTCATGGGAAAAGTACATGACTGGTTTTCAGGATTAACTGAAGATGCAGAAAAAATAATAAAAAATGATACAATAGAAGGACTAAAAAATTCAGTCCAAGAAGGAATTATAAATCTAAAGATTTATATTGCTAACGAATTCTTTGGAGGAAAAGGAAATGAAAAAGACAACAAAGAATTTACAAGAACTATTGCAAAAGAACAATTAGAAAAATTACAAATTTGTAAAATGAGTTATATTCAAGAATACACTTGTGAATTCGAAGAATATTACTACAAAATTTTTGATAGCGGTAAGGAAATGTTACCTTATCTAGAAAAATACTATCAAAAATTACCAGGCTTAGAAAGGCTAAAAGAATTAATACACAAATCTATTGTAATGATACAAAAGCATCTACTAAATGGGGATGTGATGATGAGAAACCATACAAAAAGAGAAAACAACTCAAAAAGGGTTTAATAAAAAGGAAAAATTTCTCTAAATATATCCCTAGAAAAAAATACTATAAAAAGAAAAGAGAATTTTCTAAAAAATCCACTGATAAATGCAAATGCTACAATTGCGGTGAAGAAGGCCACAAAAGCTATGAGTGTACTAAAAGAAGAGTAAAAATCTCAAAAATTGACAGAATAGATATAGATTCAGACCTTGAATCGATAAAATTTATAGAAAAAGAAGAAATTTTCAAAGAAATCTATGAAGAATATTCTACTAGCTCAGAAGAATCTGACTAAATGAATAAAGAAATTCAAGAAAGAGAAGAATCTGTTCAAATATTAGAAACAGAAGAAGACAGTCGAGGGTATGCTTTAAAAGCAACTTTTGACGGAGAAACATTCAAAAAAAAATCCAAGGATTAAAACTTAATCTTAAAGTAGAAGATAATCTACTAAGCAGAATGCAAAGAATGTTCGCAAGAGATAAAATCTCTTATCACGAATATCAAGAATTGGAAAAGGTAATAGAAATTACCCAAACAACAGGAAAGCATAAACTTAACCTGTTAACCAAACCTATGATAGATCAAATTCTCAGGAAAATTCCTGAAAGAAAAAGAAAAAAGATGAATTACGTCCATTTAGGTGGAATTCAAATATTAGTCAAATCAACTTTTAAAGAAGGATTTAATTGTCCGATAGTGATAAATCTATCAGATGAAAGATTCATTAATGCAAGAGAAGGAAATCTTGGTATAGTAGAGGGAAACCTAGCCTATACAAAGCTCCTTTTTACATATTATCCAAAATATTGCATTTCACTAAAAGATGCTGATTTTAATGATGCATTAAGTTTGCATTTTCATATCAAGAGAAATGATCTATTTAAACCAGGTAATCATATAATGAGTATATATTACCAGGCACTATACACAGTTACAAATTCAAAACTATGGAAAAATATATAAAAATAAAGGAATGATCGAAATAGATCAAGAATGTGCAGGAATTGCAAGAATAGTTGAAGCAGAAATTCAACAAACCCAAATTCCAGAAGAATACGAAATTCAATTTGGAAAAAACACAAGAAATAGGAAGTACTAGTAACCCTAGACTTTCGATAGAATATGGAAGAAATTCAATTAGAAAAAGTATATCCAATAGATATCCACTAAAAATTGAAACTCCCAATATAACAAAAAATGAAAGGAAGAATCTTCAACGGAACAGAATGGAAATATCAAGAAATCTTGATACAAACAGGAGCAACTGCAAATCATGTAAAAGGCATCCTAATAGATGGAATAACAATCTATGAAGGAGAACATTATACTTACAAAACCTTTGAAGTTAATAATTTTAGTTGTAAAAATATGGTAGATCTACCTATACAACTAGATACCATAAGAATAACAGTTCCTTGTTATATTACAAATCACGATGGTGATCACGAATTAATTTTAGGAAATCTATTCCTAAACAAACTTGAAGATTATAGCATTGGAAAAAAAGGAATAGAAATGCTATACAAAGGTGAAACTTGTTTCGTATCAAAAATTTAAAAATGCCTAAAGAAACAATTTTCAAAGTATCAGTATTCGTACAAATAACCTTCTACGATACAAAATTAACAACATGTTGTCAAATAGACAATGGATCAGAAGCAAGTTTAGCTAAATCTTTTTTAATAAAAGATTGGGATATAAACAAAAATAACATCTCAATGATTGGAATCACAGGAGATAAAGAAACTATTAATAAATCAAAAGAAGGTGTAGAAATAATTTTGGGATCAAAAATTGTTTCTATAAATAAATTATTTGCTTATGATAAACTGGAAACAAATTTATTGTTAGGAAATAATTTTTTACAACAATTTCAAGACTATCACCAAACCTTATATATGATAAGTCTAAAACTGTATATTTGATGGATATTTTATCCCAAATAAAAATAATCTAATTAACCTTGCAAAAGGAAAAACATATTTTTCAAAATTCGACTGCAAAAGTGGATTTTGGCAGATAAAATTAGCAGAAAACTCAATACAGTTAACTGCTTTCAGTACTCCTAATGGACATTATGAGAGGTTAGTCATGCCTTTTGGACTAAAAAATGCACCACAAATTTTTCAAAGAAAAATGGACAAAATATTTTCCGAAAAGGAATTCCTAATAGTCTATATAGATGACATTCTCATATGTTCAAAAACATACGAAGATCATTTAAAACATCTGAAAGAATTTTCAGAAATTTGCTTACAAAATGGAATTGTTTTAAGTCAGAAAAAAGCTGACATTAACAAAAATGAAATAGAATTCTTAGGAATGATTATTTCAAAAAATGGAATAGAACTCCAATCACACATCTCAAAGAAAATAATAGAATTTCCTAACAAATTAACAACAAAACAAGAAATTCAAAAGTTTCTAGGATGTTTAAATTATGCAGGAGAATTTATTCCAGAATTAGCAAAAAAGCGAAATATACTGCAAAAATTAATAAGAAAATCCAATAGGCTTGGATGGACTGAAGAGCACACACAATGTGTGAAGAGTTTAAAAGAAGAATGTGGTAAATTGCCAAAACTATGGCTACCAGAAGATAGCGACAATTTAGTTTTGCAAACTGATGCATCAGACTATCATTGGGGAGCATTATTGCAAACCGATTTAAATGAAATATGCAGGTACACTAGTGGCATTCAATGATGCAGAAACTAGGTATTCTACAAATGAAAAAGAATTACTAGCCATTGTTAGAGGAATTAGAAAATTTTCTACTTTCCTTCTACCAAAACAGTTTGTTATTAGAACTGATAATACACAAGTGTCAGGACTAATTTTTAACAAGCTTCCTTATGAACCCCAATAAAGGAGATTGCATCGATGGCAAGTATTGTTATCTTTTTATTCATTCTCAATAGAATACATTAAAGGAAATGACAATTTTCTTGCAGATTTCATTTCTAGAAACGTCCAATATGGACAATCAGACAAAAATCCTGGTAAACAGGATATATGAAAAGATGAAGACAGTGGAGGAATCCATTGATGAAAAAAGCCAAAGGCTATTCAAAATCATAAATGAGCTATCAAAGCTATCTGAACAATCTCGGATGTTACAATCTGAAATAAATCAGCTTAGCACTACATAAGCTGAAAGCATGAGAGAATTTTTTACTCTTATGTGAACATCTGGACACACGTCCATTACAGAATTCAAATCTGAAAGGGAATATTACTCCCAACAAAGTGGCAGGAGATGTCCCACTAGCACCTAGTGCCAAAAACATCTCAATGGTAAGCACAAATATGCCAATTCCTACATCAAAAGATGAGGAGAAAAGTCGAGCAAATGAAGCAACAAGCTCATCTTCAGCTAAGGCTGAAAATTTTTTATCTGGAAAACCAGAAAGTAAAACTAACCAAAGCCCTTCGGGAACAAAAGTTTTTTCTTCTTTTCAGGTTGGAAAACAACATCCAAAGGAAGAAGAGCATCTAACTTTTACTAGATACATCTATAATCTTCCGGAAGAAAGCAGAGAAACGTACGGAGTTCTAGGAACCACAAGTTTATTTCCTAGAATATCAATATTTCCTAACGGAATATCGAGTTTTACGGCTCAATTATTCGAATTTGGTTACTTAGATCGAGTTTATACTAAACTAGATCTAAAGGAATTGTCCAAATTACCATCAAAATTGTTCGAGGCAATTAAAAATTTTGCTCAAGGCAATGGAGTCTACTGCAGGTTTTTCAGCATATCAATGGAATGCCAAGATCTGCAAGCATATTATCCTACCCTCAACTATATTTCAGTTGAAAAAATTAAAGAATTTAACGTTAAGGCTACATGAGTTGACAAAAAACTTCCTCACCTTAATAAAAAATGGATTCAAACTAGAAGAGCGTTAGGAATAAAAGCCTTATACGCTATTCTTACAAGACTTTATAAAGAAGACTGTAGAGTCATCGATCAAGACCATGACTGGGTTTTGATTACCAAAGGTAAAACCAAGTCCAAGGAACTAAAAGAAAGGATACTCAACATAGAGCTCCACAGGCTAGGAGCAACAGAAGAAACGTGGAAATTAGCATGCAAGATGCTAGATCATGATCATGCTTAATGTAGCATAAAGAAAAAAGACAAAAAAGATGACGTAAGCACTTACGTCATGAAGCAATAAAGAAAAGAAAATCCTTTTCTTTTCTCAAAAGCAAAAGAATGGTCACATCAGGTCGGCCAATTAGCAAAAGAAGACAATGGGCATCTTATCTACAAGGAATCTTCAGCCAAGCAATAACAAAGCAAGGACTAGAAGATAATTTTGAAAAAAATTTCTTTTGTAATAAGTCCCTCCTTATATCTATAAAATGAGAGAACTTCATAGAGAGAGGCAGACGACATTTTCCTAGAGAAAAACACTTTGAGAAAATTGTTAGGTACCTCTTAGTATGAGTTTGAGCGAGTAGTAACTTCTCCCGTCAGGGAAAAGTATTTTCTTATTATGTTGTGAGTATATAGTATAAGTGAGTATAGTGTGTATGTAAAAATTATAATATGAAATAAACAGTTGGTTTTATACCTCTCTTCTTAAAAATCCATTTATAGTCATAAGTGAAGGTTGAGATCTTCAGCCTTAAGGAGGAACAGTAACGAAGTAGCCAAAGACTGAGGTCGTAGGGCGAAACACTGTTCATGGCCTGAAGGGAGAACTACTGAGATAGTGATAAAGACTATTTATCGACAAAAGAGAAGGAAGGTATACACACAAACTTTTTATTACATATAAATTTTACTAACATACTATATTGCATATACTTTACTTATAATATAAAAAAAAAATACTTAGTACCTATAGGGAATTAAAATAATTTGAATATCTTATGTTTATAATAGTCATGCTATTTGCATATCATGCCGAGAGGCAAAAAATTAATGCTTTTTGCATATTCATAGTAAAAACATGCTATCATGCCGAATTAAATCCATGTTAATAATGAGATTTATTCAAAAACCCCTACATAGAATAAGAGACAGAGCTTGGAGGCATAAAAAAGCTTTATTTCATATGGATAGAACAATCATAGAAATGGAGCTAGTATGTATATGCGCTAGTTATCCTTATGAAACTCTAAAATTTTCATTAGACGAACTGAAAATATATAGAAGACAAGAGTATTTTGAATACAAAAATGCTCTTTCAATCTTGAAAAATTACACAGTATTTACTGCATAATATTTCCGCAACCCTGTTTTAAACAGCTGAAATTATTGTTACCAAGTCAATTTTATGTGTATCTTAACTAATTTCACGGGATATATGTTACCTTGTACCAGTAATAAGTACTAAATAACTCTATTCACAATGGTAGAAGATGGAAAAAATCATAGATCTGGTAATTTTCAACCACTTTGTTAATGACTAGGTCACACCTTTAAATATTATATAATAAAATACTATAACTAAATAAAAATAAAATAACTTGTATGCTTTAAGTGCGAGAAAATTACTAATAATAATTTGAATATCCTATTAAGTAATTTGTGTCATTAATAATTTTACTCAATCTTTTACTAATATATTTAGTCATGGCTTTAAGTCATAGAGAGTATAAGTGTATGATATTTTAATAATATAAATGGTGTAAGTGTATATAATTTAAAATACAAGAAATGTATTCAAAAATTATATTATATTAGAGGAATATTTAATTTAATAAACCTTTTAATCTCATGGGATACCTTTAATCAACGATAAGTTGAGACTGATTTGGTTGCTATAAATAATGTTTGAAGATTTTGATATTTTAACTAATGTTCCTTTCGATTACATTTTCATTTACTAATCATAACCTAGTAATCAAAAGTAAGAACATTATATTTGGGAAAAATTTATAGAAAAATTGGTAAGTAGTGTTTGGTCATATAATTGGTTATCCCAAGTTTTCAAGTTTTAGAAGAAAAAAAAGAATTTGAGCCAGATTTTTGTATTCGCGAATTTAAAAAAAAATTAAGATGATCCTAAACTTTTATATTTTAGAAAACACCCAACATTTATAATTTTAGACTAAATTTTATTCCTAGTTTATTGTATAGAATTTATACCGTTATATACATATTTTATACAATTTTTATCCGAGCTTACTCTCCGAAGTCACTTCCAATTACAACTAGTAATAGTAGTTTTTCGTATACAAATCAATCCTATTTTCGTTTTGTTTTCTTCTTCTTTTTTCGAACTCATATTAATTATGTTCGTGGTCATTGCTTTTTTCCGAAACAATTTCTTTATAAAATGACAATACAAACATATGAATATTTTTAATAATTTTTAGAACTTATAGGTATAAATCATATTATTATTATTTTTAAAAAGTCAAATATATCTCCCAAAAAAGTCTATGGTCAAACAAATGACAAAATTTCACCCAATAATGACTTGCCAAAAATATTTGTAAATTTGTAGCCAAACACATGGCAAAACTTCACCCATAAATGACAAAGATTTAGAAATTTGTTGTCAAACAAATGGCAAAAATTTTACTAAAAAATAATTTACCCAAAATATTTGGAAATATGTGGTCAAACGCCAACCTAGCATTAAGTAAGTTCATCAATAATTTACCTATTTAAATTTAAAGTTCATATCTCATCACAAATATCATATCAATTTCATTTTGCTTCTATAAATATTTTTCATGAAAAATATTTGATTTAATTACAATATTAGGTTAGAAAGTTAATGCTTCGTCGTAAAATAAATTGTGATGCTTACAAATAATCTTGATATTTCATTTCTTATAAACATCCTTTCTTCGAAAATACTGATCTATACATTATATAAATGAAGGTAATAATATGTCACATTTCAAAACTTGTTCATGCTTATCCAAAAGGCTTGTGAATTTGATGTTTATGATGGAATAATGTTATTTTCATCAAATGGTATTATTTATAAGTAGTTATTGATCAATTTTTTGAATCTTGATATAATAGTAAGTGAAAGTACTCATTTTATTATCGCTTAATTCAAAATTCTTAAGATTGTTGTTTATCTTGCTCACTTTGTTTCAAGTACATAAGATGAGTACTTTTATTTAGCATTACATTACATTTTGAAAATCAATCGATAATTTAAAATTGTTTTATGAAAATAACATTATTCGGATACAAACATTACATTCTAATTTACTAGCTTTTTTGGATAAGCCTGAATGATGTTTTGAAAATGTTACGTATTGATCATCTTCTATCAACGGGGTTGTTGGTGTACTTTCATCTATCTCTAGGTATAGATTTACTTCTTGTTAACAACAAAATTTCTTGGAATTTTGATAATACCCAATTAGTTGGGTATGTGAACTTTCACCTTGTTGGTAAAGGTTCTAGTTATTCTCCACCTTGTAATTATTCCCTCCCAAATTTTATCTTCCCCCATTGCTTATGTAATCAAGAATTATTGGGATAAAGAAAATCATTAAAAAAGTATCACATTATTCACATGAATTAATTACCAAATTAGAACAACGATTGGGTGAGTTTAAAGGGCGCATATCCATGATTAGTTTAATTTGTTCAAGAAAATTCAAACGTTTAGTATTTTTTACCGCTAACAACGAATTAGCTCTTAGTATGGCCAAAATATATATATATACACCCTAAAATTCGACTTAAAAAGGATAAGAGGTTGTAGCAAATATAATTCAATATTTATATGCAGAATAAAGTTTCCATGTTTTAGAGAAAAAAAATAGAATTTGAGCCAGATTTTTGTATTCGCGAATTTTTTTTAAAAATAAAAATTATCCTAATCTTTTATATTTTATAAAACACCCAACATTTATAATTTTGACTAAATTTCATTCCTAGTTTGTTGTACAAAATTTATACCGTTATAGACATATTTTATACAATTTTAATCCGAGATTACTCTCCGTAGGCACTTCCAATTACAACTAGTAATAGTAGTTTTTCGTACACAAACAAATGGTATTTTCTATTTTGTTTTCTTCTTCTTTTTTCGAACTCATATTATCTATGTTCGTTGTCATTACTTTTCCCGAAACATTTTCATTATAAAATGACAATACAAACTTATGAATATATTTAATAAATTCTTAGAACTTATAGGTATAAAACTTTTTTAATTTTATTTTTTTAAAAGCCAAATATATCTCCCAAAAATATTTGTGGCCAAACTCATGACAAAACTTCACCCAATAAAGACCTGCCAAAAATATTTGTAAATTTGTAGACAAACACATGGCAAAACTTCACCCATAAATGACAAAGCAAAA
>NW_006240150.1:0-1252 GCF_000226075.1 Solanum tuberosum
TTGGTGGAATTTTGGAGAGGTCTTAGAGAGTGTTTTTGAAGTTAAAAAAATTACTAAGTATGGGACATTTATAAAAAACGTCCCAACCGCTAAAAAAAAGCTCTCTGGAAATTGCAATTCTGCACAGACAGATTTTACGAAAATGGTCATAACTCCCTCATCCTAACTCGGAATGAGGTGAAACAAAGTGCATTGCAAAGCTAACTCAAAGAGCTTTAATTTAATAGGTGGTGGCCCTTCCAGTTCCTTGTATGCTAAGAGATATGCCCCTTTAAAGTTTGACCTTCCAAATTCGCATTTTTTGCGATTTTTGAATTTTGATACGGTTGCTCTCAAATTCGGGTTAGACCCATTTCCCACTCAATTTGACCCCCTGAATAAGAATATGAAGTCGAATTTCCGAAATTATGCATGGATTTTGAGATATAAGGAAATTACAATTATAGGTGTTTCCGAAGCACATTTTCGGGCATTTTTGGGGTCGTTTCAATATTCATCATCAATAGGGTTCTCTGCCAAATGATCTGCCAAGGCTTGAGCCTTCATTGCGGTCCGCGTCACATAGATAATGTCAAACTCTGTAAGTAATATTTGCCATTTCGCAAGCTTGCCCGTGGGCATGGGCTTTTGAAAAATGTATTTTAACGGATCCATACGAGAAATGATATAAGTAGTATAAGATGAAAGATAGTGCTTCAAATTTTGTGCTACCCAAGTTAGGGCACAACACATTGTTTCGAGAAGGGTGTACTTCGATTCATAAACGGTAAATTTCTTGCTGAGGTAATAAATGGCCTGCTCTTTCTTCCCAGTGCCATCATGCTGACCCAATACACATCCAAAAGAATTATCCAGTACTGACATATATAATATTAATGGTCTGCCCGACTCGGGAGGAACCAACACAGGGGGATTCGATAAGTAATTCTTAATCCTTTCAAAAGCCTCTCGACATTCTTCGATCCATTCAACTGTGGCATTCTTTTTTAACAACTTAAAAATGGGCTCGCAAGTTGTTATGAGTTGAGCAATGAATTTACTGATGTATTTTAACCTTCCTAGAAGGCTCATAACCTAAGTTTTATTCTTTGGAGGTGGCAGTTCCTGAATGGCTTTTATTTTTGAAGGATCTAACTCGATACCTCGTCGGCCGACTATAAACCCCAAAAGCTTTCCTGACGGTACTCCAAATACACATTTTGTAGGATTAAGCTTGAGATTATACATGCGAAGCCTTTCAAAGAATCTTCTT
>NW_006240150.1:1395-15988 GCF_000226075.1 Solanum tuberosum
TTATGCATCATATCATGAAACATGGTTGTCATTGCCCTCATATAAGTTGCACCCGCATTTTTTAACCCAAAAGGCATAACCCGATAACAGTATGTACCCCATTGAGTGATAAAAGACATTTTTTCTGCATCTTCATCATCCATAATAATCTAATGGTAACCCGCATAGCAATACCACAAAAGATGCAATCTCATGTTTAGCACAATTATCCAACAAATATGAATGTTGGGCAAAGGAAATCATCTTTTGGACTTGCTTTGTTCAAATCACGATAATCAACACACATTTGAACTTTGCCGTCCTTCTTAGGGACAGGTACGATGTTGGCTAACCAAAAAGGATATTGAGCGACTCGAATGACTTTGGCCTCAAATTGTTTTGTGATTTCCTCTTTAATTATTACACTCATGTCAGTTTTAAGCTTTCTCAACTTTTACTTTACTGGAGGGAACTTAGGATCAATCGGCAACTTGTGAACCACCATGTCAGTGCTTAATCCAGGCATGTCATCATAAGATGACGCAAAAACATCCTTGTAATCAAATAGAGCATGGATTATATCCTCCTTTTGATGTCGAGCATGTACGCTTATCTTAGTCTCCTTAATATTTTCAGGATCCCCTAAATTTATCGTCTCAGTTTCACTCATGTTTGGATTTGATTTATTCTCAAAATGTTTGAAATCCCTGCTTACTTCTTCAAATACTTCGTCTTCATCATATTCGATTTCTTGACTTATTATTTCAGGATTAGGTCGAAGAATAGATTGGATTTTAAGATCCGGTGAAAAAATTCTGCATGCATGTCATATCACTAGAATCGGCATAGAAAGAACTGTATAGAATAAAATAAAATAAATATATTAGACTGAAATAAAAACACAATTACATCCTATTGAAAAGGAAAATAGAGAGTTTGAAATAAAACGATGAAACAAAATCTGAATTACAACCCTTGAATAAATCGGATGACAAAAGGAAAAACAAGATAGACTACCAAGACTCATTCTTAATGGGGAGAGGAGTGGCCTCCCAATTGTTTAGCTGGACATCAGGACCAATGAATTTCACATCTCTGTCGCTAGTGCCTTCTCCAAGTTGAACCATATATATCAGCCTCGACAAATAAATCTTGAAAATAATTGATCAATTCTTCGTGAACCTCCAGCACTGGCTCTAGGAGTAGTGACTGAGAAGATTCTGTTGTTCGGGCTTTGATGAAAGATTTGTATATGGGTGGTATAGGCTTGGTAAGTGACCATACATCTCTCATCTGCATCTTGGCCTTCATTTTGTCCTCGACTCTGGGCTTGTATCCTAAGCCAAAAGTACCGAGGCTCTTTCGTGGACTCACCGGATAAGCTCTCCCTTGCAAGAAGATCCCCAAGCCTTTACCTGGTTCAAACCCATACTTCAGCATTTCATTTACCATCATCACGGATGCCATGGGTAATTGTGGTTTTGAAATGAGATTCCCCTCGAGGATATGCTCAACAACCACTACCTCAAAAGCTTGATAAACCAGTGCTTCATTCTCATTATTTGCCTTGATAAAAGGGAGGGAAGAGTCCATGTAGACTGACAGATCCCCCTCACCATGAACAATCACTTCTTGTCGATCGTATTCAAACTTAACCATTTAGTGCAACGTAGAGGGGACTGCCCCAGCCCTATGCACCCATGGTCTTTCCAATAATAGATTGTAGGATGCATTAATATTCAGCACTTGAAAATTCACGGTGAAATCGACAGGCCCTATTTTTAGTATGAGCTCTATCTCCCCAATGGCATCTGTTTTGGACCCATCAAATGCCCTAACACATACGTTGTTGGGTCGTACCCTTTCAACATTAACATTCAATTTTTGTAGAGTTGACAAAGGAAAAATATTTTCCCAAGACCCTCCATCAATTAGAACTCGAGTGACATATGAAAGCTCACACTTTACAGTGATATGGAGGCCTTGGTTATGTCCCGTACCTTCCACATGTAGTTCATCATCTGCAAAGGTGATGCGGTTTACCTCAAAGATTCTCCCAGCAATCTTCTCTAACTGCCTCACTGTAACTTCATTAGGAACATGTGCTTCGTTCAAAATCTTCATTACAGCTTTACGATATTCATCTGAATGTATTAACAATGACAACAAAGAGATTTGGGCTGGAGTTTTCCTTAAACTGTTCCACAATGGAGTAGTCTGACAATTTCATCTTTCTTAAGAACTCTTTTGCCTCCCCTTCAGTGACTGGACTTTTAACTTGCATTTGGTCATTTTTATTTTTCCTTAATTCAGTCGGGGCATAGCATCTTCCCAAATGAGTCATTCATCCTATTTCATCTACTTCTTCATTGACTTCTTTCCCTTGTATGTCACGACGGTAGGCTCATAATTCCAAGGGACAGCCTTGGGGTTAGTCATTGGAAGTTGGGACACTGGCCTAATGATCACAGGTGGAATATAGGCTCCTTGCACGATCAAGATAGGCTTGTTTGGCCCTCTTGGAACAACCAATCTTGCCTCTCTCTGACTTGCCCAAACATCTTCAAGTGCTCCTTTCACAGTTAGGATAGGTGTGTTTAATGGGCTTAACTCTTTCGACGTCCTTTCTGCCCCTGAAGGCACCGTTTTGTCAAGTCAACAACATTCGCCGAGTTTTCCATGCCAGTTCCAACCTTAAGGATTGGCTTGTATGGGACTGCAACTTCTTCGCAACCATTCATTATTTCTAACATGTTTGTTTCAGTATGCCTGGGTAATGGATTTTGATTGATGTTTGGTTCATTTGGGCTTTCAACTATAATTCGAATGAGTATCGATCAAATCTTGAATTGCCTTTTTCAAGTACCAACACGTCTCTATGTTATGCCCTGGGGCATCAGAACAATAGGCACAGTGTTGAGAATAATCTAGATTTCTTGGGGGAGGATTTGACATCTTTCTTTCAATAGGACTCAAAACATTCAACGACCTTAATTTTTTAAACAAGCTAGCATATGATTCTCCAATAGGGTGAATTCATCCTTAGCTCCATTTCCCCTCTTGTATTCTTTTCTTGGACGGAAAGGAAGTCTATCAGTATTTTGGTGAATTTGTGGGGGTGGTGGATGATTTTGAGGAATTGGGGCACGCCATTGCGGATAAGAAGGGGGGACAATTGGTTGTGCGCTGAAAACGGGATATGGAGAGTATGGGATGGGATATTGTGGAGTTTGGGAAGGAAAATAGTGTTGTGGGGGATTATCTTGGACATAGGTCCGAGGTGTTGATACAACCGTAGCTACATCCTCTCTTCTCTTCTTCCCTCCAATATTTCCAGAACCATTTTGAAGCACTTGTGTTGTGGCTTTTAAGGCAGCTTGGCTTACAATCTTTCAAGACTTGATGCCATTTTACACTATTTCCTCAACCTTAATAACTTCAGCGAATGTCTTCCCGACGGCAGAAAGCAAGTAGTGAAAGTAATCAGGTTCTTGCGCTTGGAGAAAAATGCCAATCATCTCTGACTCCTTCATTGGTGGTTTAACCCTAGCAGCTTGCTCCCTCCATCTAACAGCATATTCACGAAAATTTTCCATGGTCTTTTTCCTCGTATTGGCTAATGATGAGCGGTCTGGCACGATGTCAATATTATATTGGAATTGTTGCACAAAACATCGAGCCAAATCATCTCATGTATGCCAGTTGGCAATATCCTGATATATGAACCATTCGGATGCAATTCCCACTAGGCTTTACCCAAAATAGGCCATAAGCAACTCTTCTTTGCCCTCTGCACCCCTCAGTTAATTGCAATATCTCTTCAAATGAGCTATGGGGTCTCTGTGACCATCGTATTTCTCAAACTTTGGAGTTTTAAAACCAACAGGCAAATGGACGTGGGAAAACATACACAAATCGCTGAATGATATGCCTTTGTGGCTTCCTAGTCCCTGCATATCTCTTATGCTCTGTTCCAAACTCTTCAATTTCTTAGTCATCTCTTCATGTTCCTCATTCTTAACCATCTTTTCAACTTCGATAGGGGAACTATATTGATGAATATGGGGATACGAGCTTGGAATGTTAATAGCCTCTTCAAAGGTGTGACCATGATCATGACGAACTTTAGACGGAGGATCATTGTTGGGTATCATTGTTGGCTGTGGAATGATATTAGTCGGCGCAGTTGGCATGAATAGTGGATTACTCATCATAGGGGTACTGAAAGGGCGCACCGTAGAAGTTCTAGCGACGTTGGATGTGTTGGCATAGAGGCCGAATCCAGGTGGATAAATAGGGTCATTTGTCGACACTTGGATAAATGACGGCATGTTTGTATTTAGATAGTCGCGTATTGAAGAAGACGGAGCTTGTCCACTCGTCCAAGCTTGGTACATATCTGCCATTTATTGTCTTAATGCCCTTACCTCTTCTATTGACACTGTTTCTTGTGAAGTCATCTGGTTTCGAACCTCGTCATTGTCCGATTCGTTCTCGTCTTTGTGGGCCATTTTCTTCTTCCCTTTTGACCTTGTATTGTAGGGATGTGATGCCAGCTTAACCACAAACCAACCACCTTTAAGCTAATATGTCTCTCTTTCTTTCTCTCTCTCTCTCTCTGAATGAAGTAGCAAACATATTAGTGTTAAGAAATCGTGCATATTGCATCCACATATATACTTCTAATATGGAAGACCTTATGTTTCATCCCGACTTATCTAGGTGCTTTCTCCTCTTTAGTTATTCTTGTTAAAAACGTTTGATCGAACCCATTGGGTTGCCTACGTATCATGTTAGTGCATGAATCAGATCTTTGCGTAGTTCGAGAATATACATTAACCCTTTTTTTAATTATATATTTTTTATAGTTGTTATAGATATATACATATAGATATTACTATTTATATATATTTATTCATTTATACTAATAGAAAAAATGAAACCAAACATAAACAATAACTTAACATATCATTTCAATGTTTGGAACATAAGTAGGAAAATGATGACAAAATCGCTAAACAAAAGTCAATATCTTAAACAGACAGAAAAAATGAAACCAAACATAAACATAACTTAACATATCATTTCAATGTTTGGAACATAAGTAGGAAAATGATGACAAAATCGCTAAACAAAAGTCAATATCTTAAACAGACACGACCTAAACAAAGCGTAGAAAAGTAGAATGAAATAAAGTAGAACTTAAACTAAAGAAAACGACACTAATGAAACGAATGTTTCTGTCAACCCTCACATCCCAAAGACATAAATGTCATGCTTGCATCCCCATTTGCTTGCTCATGGAGATGGTGGTCTTACACGACCTCCTACACTCTGATATATATCATGCACCGAATTCATCAGGTACTCAGCGAATTCAGGTACTTCAGCCAGAAATTGTTCATGGTTCATCTCTTGATAGTCTAAACCCATTTGGGCAGTGCGATCAGCCAAACGACGGACTTTTGATCGAAGTGAATTGCAAGTCTGATTCCATCCTCGTATCTGTTGATCACGGGAGACCACCATTTCTCTAGCACGCCTTTCTTGAGTTAAGACTGACTCTATTTCCTCTCGAATTCTTCCCCTTTCACGGATCCACTGAGCTCTCTCTTGATAAAAATCTGTCTGACTTTTCTGATCACATGTCCTCAATTGTTGTTGTCGAGATACCGCAAGTTCCGCAACTTGTGCTCCCCTAATTGTTGCCAGATCAACTTGTCCTCAGAGCAAGGTTTCTCTCTGAGTTGCCTTAGCTCTTTCCTCTTCGAACTCTGCTTGTTGTTGGGTTAGAGCGGCTCTAGCGAGCTCTAAATTTGCTCTTAACTCCTGATTTTCAGCAAGGTAATCATGCATAGCCAACTCAATTTTTATTTTCATCTCAGCCTCATGGTCTATTGGTTCTTTCACAGATCTCTCCGGCCTAACTTGTAATTGAGGTTGTTGCTTAAGCCAATTGGAGTATTCTGGGTGAGTTTCTCCTGTGTGTCGTTCTTTAACCATCGTTCCAATTCCCATGACTAAACAACCATCCCAAATTCTTTGGGCCAATCCTTCAGGAAGGGGAACCTCTGGTCCAACTTCGGACACAAAATCTTTCATATCCTCTGTGATAGGTAGAACTTGACGCCTGCCTAACTGACGTAAAACCCGCAGCGGTACGTATGGTTGCACACCCCTAATACCCATCAACAATAAAAATGGGAAAACAGACGACAAGTGTATGACTTCTACCCAAGGGAACCAAGGATAATTCCAAGTGATCCTATCTTCCGTTAGCGAGCGAAAATGTTCAACCCATGCATTGACCCCTTCCGGACACCTGTATTTCTCCACCCTTTTGGCATGACTTATAATGTAATCGCTTCGATCCTAAATGAACCTCGCCACAGTAGGAGGTCGGTAAAGATGCTCTACTATCCATAGTTGAAGCAGTATGTTGCATCCCTCGAAGAAATGTTTCCCTTTCTGGCAGACAGTCAGAGCACGGTAGATATCAGCCAAAATCATGGGGACGATGGTATAATTCTTTTCCTCAATTAATACATTCACTACCATGGTCAAAAGGATGTTAATCTTTCCGCCTCTCCTTGAAAAAACCATTGTTCCTAAAAAAGCTACCATAAAAGCAAAACGTCTATGCTCTTTCCATGTTTCAAAACTTCCCTTGTTGTTGAGTGTCCTTCCAAATTTCTTGAATCCGTCCTCCTTTCCATACCTATCATACAAAAACTGTAATGAGATCCAACCTTTGTCTAATGATTTTTCCTTGACTTTGCAAATGTTCAAGTGTTGAAAAAATTTGTTGATGGATATGCCCCTTGGGCTATAAGCCTCTGATGATGTAACCTCACTCCAAACTCGGTAAAGCCAGCTATTTCCTCCAAGGTTGGGGTCATTTCAAAATTCGAGAAACGAAAAACATTGTTGGTGGGATTCCAAAAGGACAACAGTGCTTCTATCACATCTCTCTTAGGTTCCACTTGCATGATCCTAGTCAAGAAACCCAAATATTTGAAAATTATGTCTTGTTCTATCAACCCCATGTCATTCCACGATGCCCACAACTGCAAGGGAGTACAATCTACAACTTGAAGGGGTACATTTGAATCTCTTTTCCTTTTCTGACACTTTCCACGACCGGGATGAACCATGTTGTGCCTATGGAAAAATATGCAGGGTCAAGAAATGCTTAATTTATGGACCTCTTATATTTGGGAAAGGGAAAAAATATGTGTCAAACTTATATGAAACGACGCAAAGTATTTTTCAAATAAAGACTTTAAGAAAAGGAAAAAATAAGCAACTTGTATTTATAAAGTGAATACAATTTAAATGTTTGTCACTTGAAAAATCAGATTTAGAGTAATGTGGACAATAAATATCTCATTTATTTGGAAAATTCTTTTGATAAGCTACTTATATTCTCTCAAACAAGTGTTTATTCTTTGAATCCAATTGCAAAAGAATTTCTAGTAAATGCATCTATAAAATCAAGGTTTAAATAATAATTTCCACTAAATCTATTATTAGGAATGACTATTACGAATTTTAATTTCAAGTGCTTGTAGATAGATCAAAGACATGTTGAAGAACACATACTTTTAATATGATTATGATTAATACCCCGAGTCAATATAGGGGTTATATATATGGTTTAATAAAGAATTTTTTTGTGTACAAATGGAAAAGAGAGAGGGGGGGGGGGGAAATCTCAAAATTGATTTTTCTTAAAATTATTGAAAATTCCAACATATTAATGGTAGACACACCTATATATTAAAGCCTACTTTTATTTAGAGAATAGATAGCTATATAATTATATATATATATATTTCATTTCTTCTTTTTTTTTGAAGAAAAATATATAAATCTTAAAGAATTTATTTTAGAGGGAACCTAAAACCGGTCAACAATCGAAATCTTCCACATAATATTTTACAAATAACATATAAAATGCACATGTTAGCCAAGAAGAGGGTCTCCTGTCCTAGACGGACCCAACCCCTGTGTCGAGTCCCATTAAGTCAAATGCAAATTATACAAATAAGCGGAGCCTACTAGGGATACGCAGGTCTATGTTTCAGTTTTACTAGGTTCGATCCTGAAGGACATAGGTATCTAGACTGGCTTACTCGAGTGGACAACTCGAGCCAGGGAGGGGCAACTTATCGGTAGCAGCGCTATTCCGACTTCATTGCTGGTCCAACTCAGCCTAACATGTGTGTCTAAAATCCTTCACTGGGTGCCTAGACACTCCAGCTTTATCTCAAAAGAAATTGGAATGCATAACTGCATTTCCTACTACCATATTTTTAGAGACTCAGATAGTGTACGAGAAGACAGATTATATACAATTCAATAATATCAAAGCGATAAACGAGCAGCAAGTAGCACATTAGGTCATCAAAACAATATATTCAATGAAATAAGATAATAAAATAAAGTAAAAGTCAAATATACAAAGCTCGAATTCTAGTTATTTCCCAGCGGAGTCGCCAGAGATGTCACACCCCTTTTTTACACGAACAGTGAAAGGGTTTTTCCAATTTAAGTAACGTTATGGATTAAGGGATTATATTTTAATTTTCAGAGTCGCCACTGGAAATTGAGTTATGGTGTTCAACTCACCTTTTTATTTAATCCCTAGTCATAAGAAAATGACTCTTTATTTGGTCTGCGAACCAGAAATTCGGATAAGAAATTCTGTTGATCGAGGAAAAGGTATTAGGCATCCCCCGAGTCCCGTGGTTCTAGCACGGTCGCTTTTATTGACTTATACTTATCTTGATATATTTTTGGATAATTTGTTTCTATATGTCATGGTTTACTTATTTTTTAATTGTTGAATTTTTATTAGTCTTAAACCGAATGCATAAGTGCATTCTCGATCTTACCATTTGGAGACATAACTGTCTTCCCCTCTTGAGTTCATCACACCTCATAATGTCAATTTACACCTCTTGATTTGAATTAACAAAATTAATTATTAAAATAATTTGGCCAAGGTGCGTAACCGCATTCTTGAATTTATTAAGTATCTCAAAAAGATGTGGAACCACATTCTTAATTGAGATGAAATTTAATTATTATTATTACATAAACTAACAAAATGAAAAAAATATATATTTATTTTAATACATAATGAGTTATTCTTATAATAGTTGTCAATATACTGCATTAAAAATATTTCCCCAACTATTAGAATAAATAGTTGCAACATTCTGAAGATCTCAATTGTTTAGTGATATGCAAGATTCCAACAATTATATTTCAACATTATAATATCACAATTAAACACACATAAAATTCAAGCAATTTGATAACATTGGACTCAAGTATTATATAATCATGATTTTCTAGAATTTTGTGTGTGCATATATTTTTTGTAGTGTGCAAATCGTATATTGCTGACTCTTTTTTCTTTTATGTCTTTTCTTTTGTTGATCCTGCAGCATGAGTGTGTACTTTTATAGATGCATCTAATTGTTAGGATTTAAAATTTATGTAGGAATGAGATTTTTAGTGTTTGAGTAATTTTAGAATTTTCTAAGTTAGATTTAAAATAAGAAATAAAATTTTATGGAATGTAGGATTAGTTTTAGAAAGAAACTTCTATTATCTTTTTTTTTTCATGCTGCATGTTTTTTAATTATCTTGCATATTATTTTTTATTCTGCTTCTCTCTCTTCTTAAATTTTTATAATTAAGTAATTTTTTTTTCTTGTTTTCATGTTTTCTTTTTATAATATTTGTTTGACTTTCTATTAAATGTTTCTGTTATTCTTTTCCTTAAATAAAATTAGTTTTAAATCTTTTTTTTCTTACGTTTTGTTTCCCTTTTTTGTTTATATTTTTCTTTTGACATTCTGTACATTTTGTTTTATTTTCTTTTTTATCTATTTTAATTCAATTTGTTTTCTTCTCCTTATCCTAACAAATTTTTTTTTTTTTTTTTGTTAGAACCCTAAATATCAAGACAACACACTTATTATAGCATAAAACATGACTTAATACTTTTCTAAAGACGATCAAACAAAGAATTCATTCAAATTAGTAAGACACAAACATAAAAACTTTGATAATTAATTAAGGAAAAAGAGCGAGGAATGGACTCTTAAGCATGTAAGAAATACTCACATGTCATATAGCATGTTCGAATATATTTCAGTACACAACATTAATAATATTAACAGATTAAACACATACGAAATCTGAACAACTTCAATATATTGAAATTAATTCTTGCACAATAATGACATAAAATTATGCAAAAAATAAAATACAAATAAATGTTACCTCTTGTGAAAATTAGTTAACGAGATGAAAGGACAAATAATCAGGTGCCACGAACTTGAAACCGCGAAAACAGATTTTCAGATCTTCAATCACAATGTGAGAAAGTACAATGTATGTATTGCTTTTTTATTAAATTCATGCCTATCTCCCTGTGTGTCTTTTTTTTTTTTCTCTTTTGTAGTATGTGGGTGTATGTATATAGGTGTTAGGATAGGTGTAGGTGTGGGGTAGTGGGTTGTATTATGTGGGGTGTGGAATGTGGAGGAAAACGTGAGAGAGTGGGAGTGTGGGGAAGTTGAGAGACAGTGGGAGTATAACTTGCTGATGGTTTTCTTTTCTTTACTTATTTTTATTTTTTTTTGGAAAATAAGTCAAAAGCTTTTCCTTTTTTTATTTTTATTTTGTTCTCCTTTTCCCTTTTTTTGTTTTTTACGTGTAGTATGTTTTGGATAGGAGTAGAAGTGGGGTAGGTTTGCTAGATTATTTAAGTTATTTTTATTTTTTAGTTTTAGTTTTATACTACTTTTAAAAGAATAATAATTAACTATAAATAGTAAATTATAATAACGTACCAACTAGTTATTTAAAATTAATAAAATCTAGGAAAAAGTCAAACATCTATAAACAAAAAATAATTAAATAATTCTAGCTTATTTATAAAAACATAATTTTAAAATAATATAGATTTTTGTAATCTTTCATTTCTTTTTAAACAATTGAAAAATAAAACTTACCTTAAAAAGTGATTCTATTTTTGTTGTTTTCAAATCTTTTAAAATAAACTTAATAAAATAAGAGAAAATTTAAAATATTTAATTTATATTTTTAAAAATATTTCAGTTCTAAGAATGGTGTAAAATTTTAAGTTCGGTCAAAAATACGTGTCTACAGTTTGCCCCTCTTTGACTGGAAACACAAAGAGTTTTCAGACAAAGAAGTAGACAACGTGACAAGTTTTGACCGGACTCTTATTCGAAAAGAAAAATATGCGACCGAGTCCTAGTTTTGGACATCCTACATATCCCGGGTTATAAGGGAATCAGGTCATGTGTAGTTCTAGGAGATGAAATGATGAGTTGGAAGTCAAGTGAGGTCCCCTTGAGGCTCCAGTTCGCGACTCCTATTGTTACATGAATATAAAAGATGAAAAATTTAAAGGAAATACAAGTACACGACCCTATCTATGTAGCTTCTCTTGAACCTTGACTTGAGTCTTCGTCCTTCTTGAGTTATTAGATATTGATTTTCATCTCAAATGAGTTCAAAGGCAAACGTCTTTCTCCAGGTAGGTTCCTTTTACTTGTACTTGGTTATTGACTGTGTGTTCTTTTTAGAATGAGCTGCTGCTTTTTCAATCGAAATTGAGCTTGAAAATTACACTCTTTTCCATCCAAGATCCTGAGCTGGAAATGTGGATTGACCCCATTCTATCACTAGATTCCTGAAATTAAAACAAACAAAAATAATAACACAAAATTTTGCCCCAGTTTAATATAAGAAAATTTTGTGAGAGAAATAAAAGATGGTGCTTAGCTTTGAATCGAGACTTTGAACGATTCGAGCTTTGTCGCGATGTACTCTTTAGAAGGCTTATGCATGTTTACACCAACTCCATTCTTCATGATGAATCGGTTAAATTATGTTAGTCTAGTCCTATTGTTCAGGAGGGTCCTTGCTATACTACGTCCCATTATTCAGGAGGGTCCTTGCTATACTACGTCCCATTATTCAGGAGGGTCCTTGCTATACTACGTCCCATTATTCAGGAGGGTCCTTGCTATACTACGTCCCATTGTTCATGAGGGTCCTTGCTACACTACGTCCCATTGTTCAGGAGGGTCCTTGCTATACTACGTCCCATTGTTCATGAGGGTCCTTGCTACACTACGTCCCATTGTTCAGGAGGGTCCTTGCTACACTACGTCCCATTATTCAGGAGGGTCCTTGCTATACTACGTCCCATTGTTCAGGAGGGTCCTTGCTATACTACGTCCCATAGACTAATAAGACAAACAAACACTTACCCCAATATGGACTATAATTCTTGTGCAATGTTTCCATTTAGCTCTTCGTAGACTAAATTGAACATCTAGGTTTTGGACCTTTGATCACAAAATAACTTGTACCCCTGCTTTAACAAAGAAAATTTGTGAGTTTAAAACGTGGTGGTTGGTTTGAGGTTCTGCCTTTTGACGAGGATTGCTCAAGTACTTATCGTGTTTTACTTTTTTCCAAACTCCCAGTGCTCATTATTGATTGATTGTATTTGCACCCAAATTTGCTCATTTTTAGGGACTTAAATCCAATATCTGCCTTTATGTCACGACACTCATTGTTTACCCTTCATCAAATCATGGACTTTTTCGGAATCCAAAACTTGCCGACAGATGATAACTCATTAGCCTGATGATTTGCCTTGTACAAATTTAGAGTTGATAGCAAGTCTTGAAATCCTTTCTTACTTTCTGGACATAAACTCGACTCAAGGACATATGAATCAAAGTGATGAAAAGTGGAAGAAAAATATATACTACACGAGAATAGCAGAAAATGATTCGATGAAGACTCTCTTTTAGAAAGAGAAAGAAAGAAAAAACTTATCTGAGTGTGGTAGCCGACTCTATTGATCATGACATGCAATTTGAATTGATTACCCGATTTTTCCATCCAATCTATTCATCAACCATTATTGATCATCTAATCTTGATGTGGAGTTCCAACTATTTGACGAAATCATAACTAATTTCAAACTCTTATTCGCCTTATGATGTCCACGAGGGTTTTTGCCACTAAAACTCTTTCACTTTGAATCCTTCAACTCACATTCACCTCATGGTGCCCGTTAGGACTTTCACCAATAAAACTCTCTCATTTTTATTTCTCTCTACTCACATTCGCCTTATGATGCCCAGTTAGGGTTTTCACCAATAAGAATCTCTCATTTTTTTATTTATTTTTTTCATAACTCACTTTCGCCTTATGATGTCGAGTTAGGGTTTTCACCAATAAGACTCTCTCATTTTTGTTTCTCTCAACTCACATTCGCCTTATGATACCCAGTTAGGGTTTTCACCAATAAAACTCTCTCATTTTTATTTCTCTCTACTCACATTCGTCTTATAATGCCCAGTTAGGGTTTTCACTAATAAAACTCTCTCATTTTTTTATTTTTTCTTTCACAGTTCACTTTCGCCTTATGATGCCTAGTTAGGGTTTTCACCAATAAGACTCTCTCATTTTTGTTTCTCTCAACTCACATTCATCTTATGATGCCCAGTTAGGGTTTTAACCGATAAGACTCTCATGGTTTCATCATTTGTACCCTTAACATACTTACTCTTGACACTTCAAAGGTTGATCCAAAGGTCTTTCTCCAACTTTTATACAAGGTTAGAAAGAAATGACAAGATGAAGTCTCAAATACGACTTTAAATGATGGGATCGACTTTAGCTTTGGGATAGAAAGAATAAAAATAAAAAAAAAGACCTTCGCCCCAGTTTTTTTACAAATATGGAATTTTGGATTTTTTATATTTGGTTAGACCGAACCCCATACTAGGGTTGCCTACGTATCTTATCGAAACAAGAATCAGGTCAAACGTAGTTCATGTTGATTGATTTTCTTCTTCTTCTTTTTTTGTTTTTCATTTTTTTTTTCTTTTTCTTTTTTGTTGTTTTTTTTTTCTTTTATATGGGAAAGCCAAGGAAGCAGAAGAACCAAGGAAGTAAATTAAATCTCAACAAGGGTGACAACATATGACTTAATACTTAGACACAGAACCAAGAATTTCCATTACATCAACCTTTGAAATGTCAAGTCCAAACATAATGGTTTCTAATACCGAAAAGTCACATCATATATAATATCTTTTCACAGCATCAGCGTTGATGACCATTTCTGTCATTTTGCCTTCTATATCTGCTAAGTAAAGAGCACCATTGGATAATACCTTCTTTACAATGAATGGTCCTTTCCAATCTAGAGAAAATTTGCCTTTGACTTCGGCCTGGTGTGGCAGTATACGTCTTAACACTAATTGACCTTTTTCGAAACGTCTGAGACGCATCTTTTTATTGTATGCTCGTGCCATTCTTTTCTGGTACAATTGTCCATGGCATACTGATGTCAATCGCTTCTCATCAATCAAACTTAATTGCTCCATGCGTGTTCTGATCCACTCATCATCATCAATTTCAGCCTCTACAACAATCCGCAGGGATGGAATCTCAATCTCTCCAAGTATAACCGCCTCAGTCCTATATATCAGCGAATAGGGGGGTGGCACCCACTGACGTACGAACTGTAGTGCGATAA
>NW_006240151.1:0-133 GCF_000226075.1 Solanum tuberosum
TAATCTCTAGACCTGGGGCGGGAGTCACTGTAGCTGCTCTCATGCCTAGCCCTCTTCTCGCTGCCCCCTTGGGTCTCGCGACGAAGATGCTCCATAGTACTAGCATGGTCAACTACGTCTAAAAAAGATCGAC
>NW_006240151.1:2194-15087 GCF_000226075.1 Solanum tuberosum
AGAGGGAAAAGATACAGAAGTGCAGCAAGTAGCGATAACGCCTAATCTAAGGCTCAAACTATCAGACTCAAGTCTTCTATTCCAGTCTACAAGGAGCTAAGTCATCCGAATGACGTCGGCAGGAAGTCAAGGCTATCCAGCCCACACGGGTCATAAGTCTAAGGCAATACTAGTCTAACCTAGACTAAGGACATCATGCTTACGGTTAAGGATGAACAAGGCAGGCAATACATAACATACAAGCATACAATAACATTTAGCACATAAGTATGCAACTTTACTAAACCAGTTAACATGATACTACACACGAAATGTGGCCAATCGATCCTAACATAAGGCATTTAATCAAACTAAGGTAGTAAACTGGTACCCATCCCCAATTCACTCCAATCGACATGTTTTTACACAATTAAGTTCAATCTAAAAGAAAGGAAGTCGTAGCCTACCTTAAGGCCAACTGTGCGTTCTCCAATCACTTTACCGGAGCTTTCCCTTTTCGAACAGTCTCGAAATGCTGCCCCGCTATCAAAAATAGAGTCACAACGTTACTACGGTCATTTCGACACCAAAATCACAACAAACGGAGACGGGTCAATTTTGGAGTCAAAACGGGAATCGTGGGACCCGCACCGAACTGTCCGAATTTGACTCCGTCAAGTGACCCCAAACAGTACTCCAAACTTGTGTTCCAAAATGGAACACAATCCGAGGCTCAAAACATAGCAAAAACCAACAAGCAAGAAACCACACTTTAATAACTAAAAGAAACCCTATAGCAGCAGTCAAAACTCAGAATAAACGAGAATTGAAAGGTTCCCAACACTCCTTGAACACTCTACAACGAATTCACGACAATTCTCAACATGTGAGACTTCGAATCACCCAAAACCGAGCTAAAATGAGTGAGATACGACCAAAACAATAATAGCCAAAACAAATGCTCGAAAAGGCACTGCAGTCAGGTTTTATCGCGAAATTACCTCAAACGGGAACCCCAACTCACTATCCGAGCTTACCAACGCGTTGCCGTCGAAAAATCTCACAACTTTGCCTTTTGAATCGCCCAAATCGGTTGAGAGATGAAAGAGTTAAGAGAGTTTGAGGTTTTGGAAAAGTTTGCTGAAAATCTGCAATATATATTGCAGATTTTCTGCAACTTTTCCAACTAAAAACCCTGACGGGGTACTTCGATCTCGTTCGAAACCCCGTGCACGCAAACAAGATATGCAACCATACCAAATTTGATATTCCAGACTCAACGGCGCAGTTGAAATTTCCATCAGAGGTCATTTCGATAAAAAGTGGGTCCCACTTCCAAGAGCCATTTTAAGTCAAAACCCACAAAAGGGGTCGGAAGGATATTGGAAACCTCGGGACACAAAGAAGGTCAATATAGACCAAACTCGACATTCCGGAGCTAACCGCACTGATGGAATTCTCATCCGAGTGCGTTTGCTCAGAATGTTGACCAAAGTCAAACTTAAGTCAAAATTCAAAGATTAAAACGCCTAATTGCACCGACTCACACTGAAAATCTCGGGAGTCATGTCGACCATGCTACTAGCTTAAAATGACCCTTCTGGAGCTGATGGAATCGTCAAAATTGGATTACGATGTCAACTTCTTGACCTTTTGATCGAAAATGATCGTTCAAGGTTCACAAGCTCCAAAACACAAAAACTCACACCAAGACCAAACGAACGACCAGGTGACCGAACTGTCAGTCCCAGCAAGTCATAAATGACTTGGGGGTCGCTGCAGGAACGCTCTAAACGACACACAGAAGGCAAGACACAGAAATGACCAAGAGGGTCATTACACATTTAGCTAGGGTTGCGCAACTGCTTTGAGTTAGACTGAAGGTTGAAAATAGTGGATGACTTTGTGTTGAGACATCTAGGCTCTTTTATGTGACTCTGAATGGCGTGTGCTTAAAATGAATTTGTGTCAGTGATTGTGAAGTAGTATGTAGTGATCAGTTCTGAGTTGAATGTGTGCCAGGTGTGTAAGATTTGTGTATTCCTGGCTGCTAATTGAGGTCCAGAACTTGCCTGGTGTGTAGCTAGGGTTGCGCAACTGCTTTGAGTTAGACTGAAGGTTGAAAATAGTGGATGACTTTGTGTTGAGACATCTAGGCTCTTTTATGTGACTCTAAATGGCGTGTGCTTAAAATGAATTTGTGTCAGTGATTGTGAAGTAGTATGTAGTGATCAGTTCTGAGTTGAATGTGTGCCAGGTGTGTAAGATTTGTGTATTCCTGGCTGCTAATTGAGGTCCAGAACTTGCCTGGTGTGTCTGCATAGCAAAAAAGAGGATAGGGAGTTTAGAAAGTGATATAGTCATTTCTTTGATAGCCCTGATTGTGCTTTCATGTACCCGCATTGATGTATATCCATAGTTAACCCCTTCGAGCCTTGAACTTATTCTTTGGTAGCCTAACATGAAGCTAATGTCCGATTTGATCCAAAAGATCCTAAGCGCTTTGTGTGAACAATAGTGAAGGAAATGAAAGAATGAGTGACAATCCCCAGCATAAGTCTGGCTCGTATAAAAAAACAAATTTTTGATGAATGAATTTAGAATAAAAATGGTGGTAAGAAATGAATGTTGAGTGCCTTACAACAAAGGGCCAAATGGTTTCAAGAAAAGGGGCATAAGAAGAAGGTGATTAAAAGAAGGTCCGAAATTGAAGTTTGTTTTGTATTAAAGCGCTTGGGAATGTAGTCACTATTCATATCCACAAACAGTTCCTACCTGCCCCCTAGCCTACATTACAACCCTTAAAAGACCTAATTGATCTTGAACTTCCTTATTCTTGAAAGTAGTGATGTAGTACGCTAAGGGCAAGCCTATGGTTTTTTAGTTGTAGCATGAGAATTCTTTTAAGAGCGTGAGCGAAATTTGCTTCCCGCACCCATCTGCGCCTTGTGTGTGAATTTTTATGTTTGAGTAAATCGGGGTGTTCATTTGTGGTGAGGGCACATGTTTAATGAGGTCTGGTAACTGATATAACTGTGGATCCAAAAATTGTGCATAAGTTTGTTGCGTTATAAAAGTCTATTCTTGAGGCTAGATGGTTTTGCTCGAGTTGTCCTGATGAATGCATAGTGTTTGTCGTGCTGTTGTGAAGCTTTAGTAGTTGTTGTGGCCAAAGTTGGAATGCCTTTAGAGGGAAGTGTAGTAGAGTAGTCGTGTGTTTGAAATTTTAGAAGTGTTCGAGGACGAACAAAGCTTTAAGTGTGGGGTGGTCATCTTAGGCGTATTTATGTGTCTAATAATCAATTTATCCCATATATATAGTTAAGTTTGAGAGAAATTTTTTAATCGGAACTTAAATTTTGGAGTCTATTCATTTCGTTTCCTCTAACCACTATGATTAGATGTTTTAGGGTGAAAAGCAAATAAGAAGGAGCTAAAAAGGGTACCTAGACAAAGTTGCTGAGGAGAATGGCCAAGAAGCTGGAAAATACACTAGGAGGGAGCAGCGGAACAAATACCACTTAACAGTGCAGTGCGCATCAAAGGTGCGTCGTGGAGAGGATCCTTTTGTGCACAAATTGAGGCGAGGGAACAGGTCCGCGTCGTGGACCTGGACACCAGAATTCAGTCACGTGTTAAAACGGGAGAACAATGATTTGGGCGATTTTGCTGACACTATCTAGGGATTTTCTTCTACTCCTTCATTTTGGTAAATCCTTTTATGATCCATAAACATTATTTGATGATTTTTGTTCTATGAGTAGCTGAGTTCCCTTATTCTAGGATTGTAGCTACGATTAATGGTGTAATAATATTTGTTTCTATCATGAAATAGGTTTTCTTGTGATTTATGCTTACATTCTTGTTTAACTATTTTAATGACTGATCAACATTAAAATAAACTCATTGTCCGCTCTTGAATTCGGAAGATGAATAGAGGGATAGAACAAAGAATGTGAGAAGCGTGTTCATTCTAGGGTAAAGCTTAGAGTGTTTCGTATATAGGATAGTCTTATACCTTTATACCGCGCTTGATTAATATGTAAGATGATAGCTTAATGCTCCGCTATTGGTTCATCCCTATCCCCACTCAATGATGTAGTTAGGTTGTCGATGGTGGTAGGCGATTAGAGGTCGGGAGATCATGATTGTAAAATTAACCTTGCAAATCCATAATGAGGTTAACTTGTCGAATGCTAGGATAAATTAATGTTATGCCTGAAATCGGTTTATGCTACAACCCTAGAATATTTTCCCAATTTGTGAAATTTCCTTGTTTGAAACTGTTTAAGTATAATAATTAATTTTGGCGATTGTTCAACTTAGTAGTTCCAAAAAAATTACTAAAATTGTCTATCGCATAAGTAAATTATTTTAGACACAACTTGAGTGACCACGTGCACTTGCGTGTGCTTTTGGACGCAACAAGTTTTGGTGCCACTATCGGGGACTTTAAAATCAGCAGATATCTAATTTTTGAGTGTCTAAATTATTTGTACAAATGTCGACAACTTGAGCTTGGCTCTTCATTTTGCAGGTTGTGTCAGGTTTTCACACTGGAAGACGACCAGGACTTGGTAGAGCCTTTAACTAAATAGGAGACATTTGTTCTATATCGTAGAAGGCAAAGAAGACTCACATATCATGTTCCTCTTGTCGCTAGTGAACCAGAAACTTCCGAAGAAAGTGGGGATCAAGACCCACCTGCACTGATGACAGAAATGAAAGTGAGAGATGTGGCAATCCCACAGACCACCAATGTTGCCTCAAGTATTCAGAAACCTGCAGCTGGTGGGAGGTTCGAATTGAAGCAGAACATGGTGCAATTATTGCATACAAATGGGAAATTCACTGGTTTATCTCATGAGGACCCACGAGTGTATATTCAGAATTTCCTCGAGATCAATAACACGTACACCTCAACTGGAGTGAACTCTGATTATGTGAGGCTCACATTATTCCTCTTTTCTCTACTTGGGGAAGCAAAAATGTGGCTGAACTCTGAGCCCGCAAATTCCATAACATCTTGGGATGATCTTACCCGGAAGTTCTTGATAAGGTTTTCTCCATCCAGGAAAATAGCCAAGCTGAGAAGCGACATATTAAGCTTCCGACAGAAAGGAGGGGAAAACTTGTACCAAGCTTGGGACAGGTTTAAGTCCCTGCTGTTAAGTTGTCCACATCACCATCAAGCTAACGAAGTGTCGGTTCATACCTTCATTGAAGGGTTGGAACCAAACACGAAAATTTTACTTAATTATGTTGCATGTGGACAAGATTTGGAGAAGACATATGCTGAGTTGTTTACATTGCTTAATAGAATTTCACAAGGTAATACTGAGTGGAATGGAGGAGGAGCTAAACCCGTCGTACAAAATACTGCTGGAGTGTTGGAAATGGATGTAGTGACAACTCTGACTGCATAGATTTCAGCAATGCAAAATATGATGACTACTCATTTCAGCAACAGGTCACTAGGACAGCAGGAAGCTCAAATTAATATGGTGCAGCAACCACAAGCTTGGTGTGAAGTATGTGGAGGTGGAGATCAAAATGTTGAGGTATGTGGAGCAAACCCATAATCTGTTCATTTTGTAGGTAATGCCCAACAAGGAGGAAATCACCAAAACTATGGAAATACTTACAACCCAAGCTGGCGGAATCATCCAAACTTTTCATGGGGTGGTAATCAAAACCAACACCAAGGACAAAACCAGTACAGGCCACAAGGTAGTGGACAACATTACAATCAACAAAGACATGGAAACCAGCAAAGCCATGGAAACCAGCAAAGTCATGGTAATCAGCAAGCTGCCAAGCAAGGTGATATGAGCGTGGAGGACATGCTAAAACAAATCATGGCTGACCAAGCTAAATTGGCAACTGATGTCCAAAATAATCAACTGGCGACTCAGAATTTGGAGAAGCAGTTTAGGCAGTTTGCTAGTGCCCAAAATTCCCGACCATAATGGGGTTTGCCTGGAAATACTGATCCAAACCCAAAACAGGCAAATATTGTGAGTACACGTAGTGGTCGTCCATTGGAGGAGTTAACACCAAAGGCAAAAGCTGCTGAAGAAAAAGGAAAACAGGTAGATGAAGCAGAACCAAATGAGCAAAGGGTGAATGAGGAACCGAAAGCAAATCCACCTCCTCCATTCCCACAAAAATTCAAAAAGCAAAAGGAAGAGGAATTTTTCGGTAAGTTTATTGAATTACTCAAACAACTACATGTTAACTTGCCTTTGATTGATGTGTTGTAGGGCATTCCTAAGTATGCCAAATATGTGAAAGATGTGGTAGCCAACAAGAGTAGATTGGCTGAGTATGCAATAGTAGCACTCACGGAGAAGTGCAGTTCTAGGATCCAGAATAGGCTCCCAACTATGTTGAAAGATCCAGGGAGTTTTACTGTAGAGATAAAAATTGGTAAGTGTATTGAGGCAAGAGGGTTGTGCGATTTGGCCGCAAGTATCAATTTGATGCCTACGTCCATATTTCTCAAGTTGGGACTAGGAAGGCCCAAGTCCACAACCATTATGTTGCAGTTAGCGAACCGTTTGGTAGCAAGGCCAGATGACGTTATTGAGGATGTCTTGGTCCAAGTGGGATCTCTGATTTTCCCCGTAGACTTTGTCATTTTGGATTTTGAGCCTGACCTAGAGGTCCCATTTATTTTGGGATGCCCATTCCTGGCAACTGGAGGTACGTTAATTGATGTGGCGGCTGGGAGACTAACAATGAGGGCTCATGATAAGGTAGAGGTATTTGATGTGTATAAGGCAAAGAAGTTGCCTACAATATATGAGGAGCTGTCAGCAATTATAGTCATTGACAAGGAAATGACAGTTAAATATGTTGAAGCCCGAGACCCTTTAGAGAAAGTGTTAATTGGGCAAGACATTGAGGGAGATGTTGAAGCCCAGGAGTTGGCTAACGTTCTAGATACCCCTAATGTGAGTATGCCTCGCAAGTTTGTGGAGCCATTAAACAGAGTCTTGGGACCACCTCCCAAACTTTCAAATGAGGAAGCACCAAAGTTAGAGTTAAAGGCTCTTCCCTCTCATCTTAGGTATGCATTCTTAGGTGCCAATGAATCTTTGCCTGTAATCCTTTCTTCTGCTTTGTCTGAAGTGCAGGTTGAAGCATCTCTAAAAATATTGAGGAAGAGGAAAAAGGTGATATGTTCGCAGATGGCTAACATACATGGCATCAGCCTAGATTTATGCATGCACATGATATTTATGGAGGAGGGCCACAAGCCAATTGTACAACCTCAGCGTAGACTAAACCTAGTGATGAAAGATGTGGTACGCAAAGAGGTGATTAAATGGTTGGATGCGAGTATTGTATATTCGATTTCAGACAGCAAGTGGGTCAGCCCGGTTCAGTGTGTGCCTAAAAAAGAGGCATGACAGTGATCACCAATGAAAAAAATGAGTTGATTCCAACCAGGACAGTGAGAGGGTGGCGAATATGCATGGATTACAAGAAATTGAATGAGGCTACCAAAAAGGATCACTACCCGGTTCCTTTTATTGATCAGATGCTGGACAAGTTAGCTGGCAAGAATATTATTATTTCCTAGATGGCTATTCAGGATACAACCAAATTGTGATTGCACCAGAAGACCAGGAGAAAACTACATTCACTTGTCCATATGGGACATATGCTTTCAAGCGAATGTCATTTGGGCTGTGCAATGCTCCAACCACCTTTCAGAGATGCATGATGGCTATATTTCATGACATGGTTGAAGATTTTGTGGAGATATTCATGGATGACTCCTCAGTCTTTGGGGAGTCATTTGACAGGTGTCTGGAGAATTTGGACAAGGTGCTGGCTAGATGCGAGGAAACTAATCTCGTCCTAAAATGGGGAAAATGTCATTTTAGTGAAGTAAGGGATTGTATTGGGCCATAAGGTGTCAAAGAGAGGGCTGGAAGTTGATCGTGACAAAGTGGAAGTCATTGAAAAGCTACCTCATCCAATCTCTATTAAAGGGGTGAGAAGCTTTTTGGTCATGCTGGTTTCTACAGGAGATTCATCAAAGATTTCTCTAAGAATGCAAGACCCATGTGCAGGCTCTTAGAGAAGGAGATGAAATTCATATTTGATGAGCAATGCATTCAAGCTTTTAAAGCTTTGAAGAAGAAGATGATAGAAGCTCCAATCCCGACTTTCCCAAATTAGGAGCTTCCTTTTTAGCTGATGTGTGATGCAAGTGATGTGGATGTGGGAGCAGTGTTAGGGAAAAGGACAGAGAAGGTGTTTCACTCAATATATTATGCAAGCAAAACACTGGATGCAGCCCAAACCAACTACACAGTGACTGAAAAAGAAATGCTAGCCTTGGTCTATGCTTTTGACAAATTTAGATCTTACCTGGTAGGAACTAAAGTTGTTGTTTATACTGACCATGCATCTATCAGGTACTTGTTCAACAAAAAGGATGCAAAGTCACGGTTAATCAGGTGGATTCTATTGCTGCAGGAGTTTGACATAGAGATCAAGGACCGAAGAGATTCTGAAAACCAGATTGTAGATCACTTGTCAAGATTGGAGAGTTCATCACATGTGGGAGAGAAAGGTCAGATTCGGGAAGAGTTTCCTGATGAACAACTATTGGCACTAGAGGTGACCGAACTACCATGGTATACAAATATTGTTAATTATTTAGTTAGCGGACTGTTCCCACCAAGTGCAACCACACACCAAAAGAAGAGGCTGATTTATGATGCTCGGTTCTACATATGTGATGAGCCTTATCTCTTCAATTAAGGGCCAGACAAAATGATGAGGAGATGTGTGCCTGAGTCTAAGATGAGACAAGTGATGGATAGTTGCCACTCGTCTGCAAATGGAGGTCATCATGGAGGTGAGCGCATTGCATATAAGGTGCTCCAATCAATATTTTTTCTGGCCTACTCTATTTAAAGATGTTGCAGGGTATGTTAAAAGTTGTGATCAATGCCAGAGGATAGGGTCTATTTCCAGACGACGTGAGATGCCTTTGCATAACATCTTGGAGGTTGAAATATTTGATGTATGGGAATCGACTTCATGGGACCGTTCCCTCCATTAAATGGAAATCAATATATACTTGTGGTTGTCGAGTATGTGTCCAAGTGGGTTGAGGCAGTAGCTTTGCCTACTAATGATGCGAAAGTGGAGCTGAAGTTTCTCAAGAAGCATATCTTTACTCGGTTTGGAACTCCTAGAGCGATAATCAGTGATGGGGAGACACATTTCATAAATAAATTGGTGAAGAATGGCTTAGCTAAATATGGAGCCAGACACAAAGTAGCTACAACATACCACCCTCAAACTAGTGGCCAGGTAGAAGTGTCAAACTGGGAAGTGAAGCAGATTCTACAGAAAACAGTAAATGCCCAAAGGAAAGATTGGGCAATGAAGCTTGATGATGCATTATGTGCGTATATGACCGCTTATAAGACACCAATAGGGACTTATCCCTATCATTTGGTGTTTGGTAAAGCGTGTCACCTTCCAGTTGAATGAGAACATCAGGCTTACTGGGTAGTGAAGAAGTTGAACCTGTATCCGGAACTAGCCGGGAGAAAAAGGATGGGTCAGCTACATGAATTGGAGGAATTCAGACTCCATGCCTATGAAAATGCTAAGCTCTATAAGGAGAAGACTAAACGATGGCATGATAAGCATATTGTGACCCGACTTTTTGAGCCTGGGCAAAAAGTATTATCGTTTAACTCTACATGGCGGTTGTTTCCAGGTAAGTTGAAGTCAAAATGAAGTGGACCATTTGAGGTGGCGCGCATGACTAACCACGGAGTTGTAGAGTTATGGAATGAAGGTAAGCAATCCATGTTCATCATGAATGGACAGAGAGTGAAGCATTAATTCGGACAAGAGGTGGATCGAGAAGAAGAAAGTTTGGAGTTGAGAAATGAATGAGGGGGAGCTGAGTAGTGCCGCGACGTTAAATCAAGCGCTACCCGGGAGGCAACCCATGACTTTGTACTCTCGAAGATATTTGCATTGTATTTTGTTTTGATAGGTTAGTTTAGTTTAATTTGAGTTATAGGTTAATTCATTTATCTTAAAAGTTGTAAATTGAATTCAAAAAAGAAAAAGAAAAAAAAAATCTGGGCGAAAAAAAATAGTGAAGAGGATAGCCCCAGGCGAAGATGGAAATCTCTCAAGTCATGTCCGCGACATCTCCGCGTCGCGGACTTGTTATTGGGAATTATGAACTTTATGAGAGATTAACAATGGAGTCCGCGACAGGAGCGCGTCACAGACTTATTTCCACTACGCATAAGTTTCACCGTGTGACGACATAAAGTTCACAAAACATGTCCGCGACAGCTCCGCGTCGCGGACCTGGTAAGTTTTCGGGTTATTTTCATTAAAAAGTCAGGTTTTACCCGGCTTTTATGGTAAAACCTGACCACCATTCCCTTTTAATTCCCAAATCTGTCCCTTAATCCCATT
The DNA here is from genome assembly GCF_000226075.1 of Solanum tuberosum. NCBI lineage: Eukaryota > Viridiplantae > Streptophyta > Magnoliopsida > Solanales > Solanaceae > Solanum > Solanum tuberosum. The sequence goes on from NW_006240151.1 coordinate 12,650, forward strand.
TTCTCTTCTAAATTTCATTCATTCTCCTTTCCCCTTCAACCCTAACTCTTTCGAAGAACAAATCCGTGTTGCGAAGTTGAAATTTCTCACCAAGTTCTCCAATTTTCGTGGGTCTAAGCACTAAAGGTATGTGTCTTACTCTTTTGGTTCTTTCTTTGGGATGATTTACTAAAGTTAGGGCTAGTATTCATGTGGATAATGGGTGAGTTATTTTATTTTGTTGAAATTGTTGTTTTTTGTAGTTTTCTGCCTATTGATTGCTATTCATGGTGGTAAAATTTGTCGGAATTAATTTGGTTGATAATAGAAAGGAAGATTTTGCATAGGTAAATTAAAATTGGGGTTTGTGAAGTCTTGAGTAGCAAATAGGTTATGAGGGAAATGATTGAAGTAGAAGGATGATTGTTGGTTCGAATTCTTGAGTAGAATCGAAGTAGTAAGGGTTTGCATGCTTAGAATGGGATGAGTTTTGTGAATAGTATGCTGAAAATAACATTGGGAAGTCTGAGTACCATGTTGTTTGTGAAGTTGTGCTCGAAAATAAGTGTGGGGTGATTTTCCATAATTAGGTCTCAATAACTGATATGATAACTGTCTGATTGCAGGATAACATGTCAAGCACACAGAGGTCTAGCAAAGCGGTTGCGTCTAGCAGCCGTAAGAGAGTGAGAACGGGTACAACTATTCCCCAACACCCACAGTCCCAAGAGGGCAGACTCAACGATATGGGGCTAAGGAAGTCACCTCTGTAGGCAAGAAGTGGTACAAATCACACACCGAAGCCAAGTACTTCTCGGATGTGATACTTGATGACGTCCAATTAGAGAGGGAGTTCCCTCGCATTATGCGCCGCTTACAAGAGTGGTGAATGAGATTCATCTTTCAGGATTCAACAGAGTGCAATGTTACTATGGTGCGAGAATTCTATTCAAATTGGAAACCCGGTGCTCGTTCTCACTTTGTAACAGTGCGTGGCGTGGAGGTCCCCCTGACACCCTCAAGTATAAATCAAATATTGGGCACTGCAGATGCCCCTTCTGATGTCCTGACGGGGTTAAATATCAGCCCTCCTTATCGGCAGATTCGACACACTCTGTGTGGAGCACAGTCCATGGTGAAGTGGATTAGACATGGGCACTGTGGCTATCATCAATCATATCCTTATGCTCACATGAATCGTGAAGCCCGGGTGTGGCTAAAAATTGTAATGAATTGTTTGATACCAGGGCTGTATTTTACCGAGGTGACGAGAGACCGTGTATGCTTGGTATATTCTCTAATGAAGGACCTACCCATCAATGTATGAGCGGTGCTAAAATCGGCCATGCTCAAGGCTAGAGTGCATAGAGGTAGAAGATATGCTTTTGGCGAACTAATCATTAGTTTATGCAGGAGAGCTGGTGTACCTGAGGAGAGTGTGGACTGCCTGGCACCTTTGTTCACCACACCCCTAGATGTCACCAAGACCAAAGGCCCGAAAAATGTGCATAGACCCACCCTCACTATCGCTGAGTAAAACAGGAAGGATGATATGATCACGGCGCTCTTGTTTGGATTAGAAATGTTGCATCATAGAAATGGATGTCGATCTTCAACTAAGGAGCATTTGGATGAAATTGAAATGAAATACTCCCTAAATGAACATGTTGAGGCATTGCTGGGACTCGAGCCTGCATTTCTGGAGCCCATATGGGATGATGTTCCAACTGATGAAGACAAGCGACGAACCATGTCGGATAGTGAATTTGATTCTGATGCAGAGGAGGGTGACAATTTGGCTCTTGAGGGCATCGGCGGTGATGCTGACATGGATGAATGATCAGGGAAGTACACGCACCCTACTTTGTTTCATTTTGATTTATGTCACACTGGGGACAATGTTGCATTTTTAAGTGTGGGGTGAGAGTACTATATCTATGTAAATAGTTTTGTTTTGTTTTTGCTATTTTGTTTTGGGCTCCTTGGAAGTTGTTTTCGGTTCTTTAGCCAAGGACAGTCCCGTTGAACCATATATAAAAAAAAGATTTTGTTTCTTAGGATTGAGTCAGTGTCATAGTTGAGTCAAGCTGCCCTATGATAGATGGATGACGACCGTCTTAAGGGCAGTTTTCATCATTCGGGTCTTTAGGGTTGGCATTTTGTCACGACCCGATTTCTCGAGTCATGATGGCACCTACTATATCCTACCAGTAGGTAAGCCAACCCGTAACCCAGAACATCAAGCAATGAGCAAAAGGGCAGAAACTAGCGAAAACAATAATCTAAACAAGGATAACAAGGCGGAAGCAACCCAAAATAAATATATACAGAAGTCCCTCCCAGAACCTGGAAGTCACTAGTACAGAGCTATCTAATAAAGAGTACAAGTCCCAAAAGTGGACCACAACAGAGCGTGTCTCAAAGGCAACAAGACTAGCTAAAACAAAAGAAGGAGACAA
>NW_006240151.1:15566-15698 GCF_000226075.1 Solanum tuberosum
TAAGAACAGAAGATACACTCGTGCGCAAGTTTTAATAAAACCTGAACGGACCCCCATAATCCCGACAGGTACACAGCAAGGCTAAGTCTACTGAGAAAGAAGAAAACCGGGCTCCCAACCCAAAGTAACTAA
>NW_006240151.1:15812-15939 GCF_000226075.1 Solanum tuberosum
AGCCAGCGATACGTTCCCAGCCCAGCTAGAAAGAACGACCCCAGGGGTGATGGTTTCTCGAATAGGATTCAATCCAACAACAACCACCGTGGAACGCCGTCCACTCTAAGATATCACATAAAAGGCT
>NW_006240152.1:0-856 GCF_000226075.1 Solanum tuberosum
TGACTATAGCACACGATAATCGGCAAAATTGGGGTTTCCCTGCTCTGAGTCACATTTGACCTTCAAAATAGGAAGTTATGGCCGCTTCAAAATGGGACGTTTTGGCCGTGCGGCCTAACGGGCTCTATAGCTAAGGTCTTAACGGACGTCCACGAAATATTTTTGCAAAAATTATGTCGGAGTTTCAGATGACCAAAAAGTCCTTGGACTATAGCACATGATAATCGGCAAAATGCGGTGTTTACCTGATCCGAGGCATATTTGACCTTGAAAATGGGATGGTTACGCCGTGAGGGCTAAGTGGATCCATAGCTAAGGTCTTACGGACGTCCACGAAATTTTTTGGCAAAAATTATGTCGGAAATCCAGATCAACAAAAGTCCATGGGCTATAGCACACGAAAATCGGCAAAATTGGGGGTTTTCCTGCTCTGGGTCACATTTGACCTTCAAAATAAGAAGTTTTGGCCGCGTGGGTTAACTAAATCCATAACGAAGGTCTAAACGGACGTCAACGTAAAATTATGACAAAAATTATGTCGGAATTCCAGATCACCAAAAAGTATATGGACTATAGCACACGAAAATTGGCAAAATGGGGGTTTTACCTGCTCTGGGGCTCATTTGACTTTCAAAATGGGACGTTTTGGCCGTGAGGGCTAACTGGCTCTATATCTAAGGTCTTAACGTATGTCCACGTAATATTTTGGCAAAAATTATTTCGGAATTTCAGATCACCAAAAAGTTCTTGTACTATAGCACATGGTAATCGGCAAAATGAGGGGTTTACCTGATCAGAGGCAGATTTGACCTTGAAAATGGGATGGTTTCGCCGTGAGGGCTAAGTGGATCCATAG
>NW_006240152.1:2318-2553 GCF_000226075.1 Solanum tuberosum
TGGGGCACATTTGACCTTTATAATGGGACGTTTTGGTCGTGAGGGCTAAATGGCTCCATAGGTAAGGTCTTAACGGACGTCCACAAAAAATGGGATGGTTTGGCCATGAGGACTAAGTGGACCCATAGCTAAGGTCTAAACGGACGACTACGAAAATTTTTGGCAAAAATTATGTCATAATCCAGATCACCAAAAAGTCAATGGACTATAGCACACGAAAATTGGAAAAATTGGG
>NW_006240152.1:2713-2867 GCF_000226075.1 Solanum tuberosum
CACACGAAATTCGACAAAATGGTTGGTTTACTTGATCCGGGGTACATTTGACCCTTATAATGGGACGTTTTGGTCGTGAGGGCTAAATGGCTCCATAGGTAAGGTCTTAACGGACGTCCACAAAAAAATTTGGCAAAAATTATATCAGAATTCC
>NW_006240152.1:2900-2990 GCF_000226075.1 Solanum tuberosum
TGATAATCGGGAAAATTTGGGGTTTACCTGCTCTGGGGTAAATTTAACCTTCAAAATGGGATGTTTTGGCCGTGATGGCTAACTGGCTCC
>NW_006240152.1:3295-3865 GCF_000226075.1 Solanum tuberosum
TCCATTGACTATAGCACATGATAATCGGCAAAATAAGGGGTTTACCTTAGCCGGGGTTGATTTGACCTTGAAAATAGGATGGTTTGGCAATGAGGGCTAAGTGGACCCATAGCTAAGGTCTAAACAGACGTCTATGAAAATTTTTGGCAAAAATTATGTCAGAATACAGATCATCAAAAAGTAAATGGATTATAGCACACGAAAATCGGCAAAATTGGGGGTTTACCTGCTCTGGGGTATATTTGACATTTATAATGGGACGTTTTGGTCGTGAGGGCTAACTGGCTCCATAGTATAGGTCTTAACGGACGTCTATGAAAAAATTTGGAAAAATTATGTTAGAATTCCATACCACCAAAAAGTCCATGGACTATAGCACACGAAAATCGGCAAAATTGGGGGTTTACCTGCTCTGGGGTATATTTGACATTTATAATGGGACGTTTTGGTCGTGAGGGCTAACTGGCTCCATAGTATAGGTCTTAACGGACGTCTATGAAAAAATTTGGAAAAATTATGTTAGAATTCCATACCACCAAAAAGTCCATGGACTATAGCACACGAAAATCG
>NW_006240152.1:3949-4319 GCF_000226075.1 Solanum tuberosum
TAACTGGCTCCATAGCTAAGGTCTTAACGGACGTCCACGAAATATTTTGGCAAAAATTATGTCGAAATTTCAGATCATCAAAAAGTTCATGGACTATAGCAAATGATAATCGACAAAATGAGGGGTTTACCTGACCCGGGGCAGATTTGACCTTCAAAATGAGATGGTTTGGCCGTGAGGCCTAACTGGATCCATATCTAAAGTCTTAAGGGATGTCCACGATAATTTTTGGCAAAAATTATGTCAGAAATCCAGATCACCAAAAAGTCTATGGACTATAGCACACGAAAATCGGCAAAATAGGGGGTTTTTTTGCATTGGGGCACATTTGACCTTCAAAATGGGACATTTTGGCTGTTAGGGCTAACTG
>NW_006240152.1:4830-6403 GCF_000226075.1 Solanum tuberosum
CATAGCTAAGGTCATAAGGGACGTCCACGAAAAATTTTGACAAAAATTTTGTCGGAATTCCAGATCACCAAAAAGTCCATGGACTATAGCACATGATAATCGGCAAAATTGGGGGTTTTCCTGCTCTGGGTCACATCTGACTTTCAAAATAGGACGTTTTGGCCTCGTGAGCTAACTAGATCCATAGCTAAGGTCTAAACGGACGTCCACGAAAAATTTTGACAAAAATTATGTCGAAATTCCAGATCAGCAAAAAGTCCATGGACTATAGCACATGATAATCGGCAAAATTGGGGGTTTTATTGCTCTGGGTCACATCTGACTTTCAAAATAGGACGTTTTGGCCTCGTGAGCTAACTAGATCCATAGCTAAGGTCTAAACGGACGTCCACGAAAAATTTTGACAAAAATTATGTCGAAATTCCAGATCAGCAAAAAGTCCATGGACTATAGCACATGATAATCGGCAAAATTGGGGGTTTTATTGCTCTGGGTCACATCTGACTTTCAAAATAGGACGTTTTGGCCTCGTGAGCTAACTAGATCCATAGCTAAGGTCTTAACGGACTTCTACGAAAAATTTTGGCAAAAATTATGTCGGAAATCTTGATCAACAAAAAGTCCAATGACTATAGCACACGAAAATCAGCAAAATGTGGGGTTTACCAGCTCTGGGCCACATTTGACCTTCAAAATGGGACGTTTTGGGCGTAAGGACTAACTGGCTCTATAGCTAAGGTCTTAACGGATGTCCATGAAAATATTTTGCAAAAATTATGTCAGAATTCCAATTCACCAAAAAGTCCATGGACTATAGCACATGATAATCGGCAAAATTGGAGGTTTTCCTGCTCTGGGTCACATTTGACCTTCAAAATAGGACATTTTGGCCGCGTGGGCTAACTAGATCCATAGCTAAGGTCCAAACGGACGTCCACGAAAAATTCTGACAAAAATTATGTCGGAATTCCAGATAACAAAAATGTCCATGGACTATAGCATACGAAAATCGGCAAAATTGGGGGTTTTCCGGCTCTGGGTTACATTTGACCTTCAACATGAGACTTTTTGGCCGCGTGGCCAAACTATATCTATAGCTAAGGTCTTAACGGACGTCCACAAAAAAATTTGACAAAAATTATTTCGGCCGTGAGGGATAACTGGATTCCTAGTTAAGGTCTTAACGGTCGTCCACGACAAATTTTGGCAAAAATTATGTCGGAATCCATATCACCAAAAAGTCCATAGACTAGACCAAACGAAAATCGGGAAAATTGGGTGTTTTCCTGCTCTGGGTCACATTTGACCTTCAAAATGGGACGTTTTGGACGTGAAGGCTAACTGCTTCCTAGTTAAGGTCTTAACGGTCGTCCACGACAAATTTTGGCAAAAATTATGTCGGAATCCATATCACCAAAAAGACCATGAACTATAGCACATGATAATCGGCAAAATGAGGGGTTTACCTGATCCGCGGATGATTTGACCTAGAAAATGGGATGGTTAGGCCATGAGGGATAACTGGCTCCCTAACCAAGGTCTTAACAGTCGTCCACGAAAAATTTTGGCAAAA
>NW_006240152.1:6736-9359 GCF_000226075.1 Solanum tuberosum
CGCGTGGGCTAACTGGATCCATAGCTAAGGTCTTAATGGATGTCCACGAAAAATTATGACAAAAATAATGTCCGAATTCCAGATCATCAAAAAGTCCGTGGACTATAGCACACGAAAATCGGCAAAATTGGGGTGTTTCCTGCTCTGGGAACATTTACCTTTAAAATGGGACGTTTTGGGCGTGAAGGCTAACTTGCTCAATAGCAAAGGTCTTAACAGACGACCACGAATAATTTTGGCAAAAATTATGTTAGAATTGCAGATCACCAAAAAGTCCATACACTATAGCACACGAAAATCGGCAAAATGTGGGTTACCTGCTCTGGGGCACATTTGACCTTTGTAATGGGACGTTTTGGTCGTGAGGGCTAACTGGCTCTAGAGCTAATGTCTTAACGGACGTCCACGGAAACTTTTTGCAAAAATGAGATCGAAATTCTAGATCACCAAAAAGTCCATGGACTATAGCACACGAAAATCGGAAAAATGGGGGTTTACCTGCTCTGGGGAACATTTGACCTTCAAAATGGGACATTTATTTTACTGCTCTGGGGCACATTTGATCTTTAAAATGTGACCTTTTTGCCGTGAGGGCTAACTGGCTCAATAGATAAGGTCTTAATGGACGTCCACCAAAACTTTTGGCAAAAATGAAGTCGGAATTTACAACACCAAAAAGTCTATGGACTATAGCACACGATAATCGGCAAAATGGTGGGTTTACCTAATCCGGGGCAGAATTGACCTTCAAAATGGGATGTTTTGGCCGTGAAGGCTAACTAGCTCCATAGCAAAGGTCGTATCGGACGGCCTCGAAAAATTTTGGCAAAAATTATTTCAGAATTCCAGATCACCAAAAATTACATGGACTATAGCACACGAAAATCGGCAAAATGGGGGGTTTACCTGCTCTGGGCACATTTGACTTTCAAAATGGGAAGTTTTGGCCGTGAGGGCTAACTGGCTCTATAGCTAAGGTCTTAACGGACGTCCAAGAAACAAATTGGCAAAAATTATGTCGAAATTTCAGATCACCAAAAAGTCCATGGACTATAGCACACGACAATCGGGAAAATGAGGTGTTTACCTGATTCGGGGCATATTTGACCTTGAAAATGGGATGGTTTCGCCGTGAGGGCTAAGTGTATCCATAGCTAAGGTCTTAACGGACGTCCAAGAAACAAATTGGCAAAAATTATGTCGAAATTTCAGATCACCAAAAAGTCCATGGACTATAGCACACGACAATCGGGAAAATGAGGTGTTTACCTGATTCGGGGCATATTTGACCTTGAAAATGGGATGGTTTCGCCGTGAGGGCTAAGTGTATCCATAGCTAAGGTCTTAACGGACGTCCAAGAAAAATTTTGATAAAAATTATGTCGGAATTCCAGATGATCAAAAAGTCCATAGACTATACAACACGAAAATCGGCAGAATTGGGGGGTTTCCTCCTCAGGGGCACATTTGACCTTTAAAATGAGACGTTGTGGATGTGAAGGCTAACTGGCTCCATAGCAAAGGTCGTAACGGACGTCCACGAAAAATTTTGGCAAAAATTATGTCAGAAATCCAGATCACCAAAAAGTCCATAGACGAGCAAACGTAAATCGGGAAAATTGTGTGTTTTCCTGCTCTGGGTGACATTTGACCTTCAAAATGGGACGTTTTGGCCTCGTGGGCTAACTAGATCCATAGCTAAGGTCTTAACGGATGTCTACGAAAATTTTTGACAAAACTTATGTCGGAATTCCAGAACACCAAAAAGTCCATAGACTATAGCACATGATAATTGGCAAAATTGGGGGTTTTCCTGCTCTTGGTCACATTTTTGTTGTGAGGGCTAACTGGCTCTATAGCTAAGGTCTTAACAGACGTCCATGAAAAATTTTGACAAAAATTATATTGTAATTACATATCACCAAAAAGACCATGGACTATAGCACACGAAAATCGGCAAAATTGGAGGTTTACCTGCTCTGGGCAAATTTGACCTTTATAATGGGACGTTTGTGTTGTGAGGGCTAACTGGCTCCATAACTAAGGTCTTAATGGACGTCCTCAAAAACTTTTTACAAAAATAGGGGCGGAATTCTAGATCACCAAAAAGTACATGGACTATAGCACATGATAATCGGCAAAATTGGGGGTTTTCCTGCTCTTGGTCACATTTGACCTACAAAATGGGACGTTTTGGCCGTGAGGGCTAACTGGCTCTATAGCTAAGGTCTTAACGGACGTCCAAGAAATATTTTGGCAAGAATTATGTCGGAAATCCAGATCACCCAAAAGTCCAATGACTATAACACACGAAAATCAGCAAAATGTGGGGTTTACCAGCTCTGGGCCACATTTGACCTTCAAAATGGGACGTTTTTGGCATAAGGGCTAACTGGCTCTATAGTTAAGATCTTAACGGACGTCCACGAAATATTTTGGCAAAAATTAAGTCGGAATTTCAGATCACCAAAAAGTCAATAGACTATAGCACATGATAATCGGCCAAATGAAGGGTTTACCTGATCCGGGGCAGATTTAACCTTGAAAATAGGATAATTTAGCCGTGAGGGCTAAGTGGATCCATAGCAAAGGTGTTAACGGACGTCCACGAAAAAGATTGGCA
>NW_006240152.1:9376-10232 GCF_000226075.1 Solanum tuberosum
TAGATCACTAAAAAGTCGATGGACTATAGCACATGATTATCGGCAAAATGGGGGGTTTACCTGCTCTGGGGCACATTTGACTTTCAAAATGGGACCTTTTGGCCGTGAGGGATAACTAGATCCATAGCTAAGGTCTTAACGGACGTCCAAGAAAAATTTTGTTAAAAATTATGTCGAAATTCCAGATCACCCAAAATTCCATAGACTGTACCACACGAAAATCGGCAGAATTGGGGGGTTTCGTGCTCTGGGACACATTTGACCTTTAAAATGGGGCGTTTTGGATGTGAAGGCTAACTGGCTCCATAGCACAGATCGTAACGGACGTCCACGAAAAATTTTGGCAAAAATTATGTCAGAATTCCAGATCACCAAAAAGACCATCTATAGCACATGAAAATCGGCAAAATGGGGGGTTTACCTGCTTTGGGGCACATTTGACCTTCAAAATGGGACGTTTTGGCCGTGAAGGCAAACTGGCTCGATATCAAAGGTCTTAACGGACGGCCACGAAATATTTTGGAAAAACTTATGTCGGAATTTCAGATCACCAAAAAGTCCATGGACTATAGCACACGAAAATCGGCAAAATTGGGGGGTTTCCTGCTCTGGGGCATATTTGACCTTTAAAACGGGACGTTTTGGCCGTGAAGGCAAACTGGCTCGATATCAAAGGTCTTAACGGACGTCCACGAAAATTTTTAGGCAAAAATTATAGTCAGAATCCAGATCACCAAAAAGACCATGGACTATAACACATGATAATCGGCAAAATGAGGGGTTTACCTCAGCCGGGGATGATTTGATCTTGAAAATGGGATGGTTTGGCCATGAGGGATAACTGGCTCCCTAGCCA
>NW_006240152.1:10910-11151 GCF_000226075.1 Solanum tuberosum
CGGAAATTTTGGCCGTGAAGTGTAACTGGCTCGATAGCAAAGGTCTTAACGGACGTCCACCAAATATTTGGAAAAATTATGTCGGAATTTCAGATCACCAAAAAGACCATTGACTATAACACATGATAATCGGTAAAATGAGGGGTTTATCTGAGCCGGGGATGATTTGACCTTGAAAATAGGATGGTTTGGCCATGAGGGCTAAGTGGACCCATAGCTAAGGTCTTAACGGACATCCACG
>NW_006240152.1:11365-12591 GCF_000226075.1 Solanum tuberosum
TCCACAAAAAAATTTGGCAAAAATTATATTAGAATTCCAGATCACCAAAAAATCCGTGGACTATATCACACGAAAATCGATAAAATGGTGGGTTTACTTGATCCGGTGTACATTTGACCCTTATAATGGGACGTTTTGGTCGTGAGGGCTAACTGGCTCCATAGTATAGGTCTTAACGGACATCTATGAAAAATTTTGGCAAAAATTATGTTAGAATTCCAGATCGCCAAAAAGTGCATGGACTATAGCATCCGAAAATCGGCAAAATATGAGGTTTACCTGCTCTGGGGCACATTTAACCTTAAAAATGGGATGTTTTGGCCGCGTGGGCTAATTTGATCCATATCAAATGTCTTAACGGACGTCCACGAGAATAACTGGATCCATAGCTAAGGTCTTAATGGACGTCCATGAAAATTTTTGACAAGAATTATGTCGGAATTCCAAATCACCAAAAAGTCCGTGGACTATAGCACACGAAAATCGGCAATATAGTGGGTTTACCTGATCCGGGGCACATTTGACCTTTTAGATTGAATGTTTTGGCCGTGAGAGCTAACTGGCTCCATAGCTAAGGTATTAACGGTCGTCAACAAAAAAAATTGGGAAAATTATGTCGGAATTTCAGATCACCAAAAAGACCATAGAATATAGCACATGATTATCGGCCAAATGAAGGGTTTATCAGATCCGGGGCAGATTTAACCTTGAAAATAGGATAATTTGGCCGTGAGGGCTAAGTGGATCCATAGCAAAAGGTGTTAACGGACGTCCACGAAAACTTTTGGCAAAAATTATGTCAGAAATCCTGATCACCAAAAATTCCATGGACTATAGCACACGAAAATCGGCAAAATTTGGGGTTTACTTAATTCCGGGGCATATTTGACCTTAAAAATGTGATGTTTTGGCCGTGTAGGGATAACTGGCTCCCTAGCTAAGGTCTTAACGGTTGTCCACGAAAATTTTGGCACAAATTATGTCGAAAATTCAGATCAACAAAAAGTCCATGGACTAGAGCACACAAAAATCGGGAAAATTTGGGGTCATCCTGTTCTAGGGCACATGTGACCTTCAAAATGGGACGTTTTGGCTGCGTGGAATAACTGGATCCATAACTAAGGTCTTAATGGACGTCCACGAAAATTTGACAATAATTATGTCGGAATTCCAGATCACCAAAAAGTCTGTGGACTATAGCACACGAAAATCGGCAAAATTAGGGG
>NW_006240152.1:12762-13504 GCF_000226075.1 Solanum tuberosum
GATAACCAAAAAGCCAATTGACTATAGCACACGAAAATCGGCAAAATTGGGGGGTTTCCTGCTCTGGGGCACATTTGACCTTTGTAATGGGACGTTTTGGTCGTGAGGGCTAACTTGCTCCAGAGCTAAAATCTTAACGGACGTCCACATAAAGTTTTTGCAAAAATGAGGTCGAAATTCTAGATCACCAAAAAGTCCATGGACTATATAGCACACGATAATCGGCAAAATAGTGGGTTTACCTAATCCGGGGCAGATTTGACCTTCAAAATGGGATGTTTTGGCTGTGAGGGACAACTGGCTCCCTAGATAAGGTCTTAACAGACGTCTACGAAAAATTTTGACAAAATTTATGTCGGAATTACAGATCACCAAAAAGTCCATGGACTATAGCACACGAAAATCAGCAAAATAGGGGGGTTTCCTGCTCTGGGCATATTTGACCTTTAAACTGGGACGTTTTGACTGTGTAGGCTAACTGGCTCCATAGCAAATATCGTAACGAACGGCCACGAAAAATTTTGGCAAAAATTATGTCAGAATTCCAGATTACCAAAAAGTACATTGACTATAGCACACGAAAATCGGCAAAATGGGGGGTTTACCTTCTCTGGGGCACATTTGACTTTCAAAATGGGACATTTTGGCCGTGAGGGCTAAGTTGATCCATAGCTAGTGTCTTAACGGACGTCCACGATAATTTTTGACAAAAATTATGTCGGAAATCCATATCAACAAAAAG
>NW_006240152.1:13815-14497 GCF_000226075.1 Solanum tuberosum
AACAAAAATTCCATTGACTATAGCACATGATAATCGGCAAAATTGGAAGGTTAACTTGCTCTGGACACATTTGACCTTCAAAATGGGACGTTTTGGTCGTGAGGGCTAACTAGATCCATAGTTAAGGTCTTAAGAGACGTCCAAGAGAAATTTTGACAAAAATTCTGTTGGAATTCCGGATCAACAAAAAGTCCATAGACTATTCCACACGAAAATTGACAGAATTGGGGGGTTTCCTGCTCTGGGGCACATTTGACCTTTAAAATAGGGCGTTTTGGATGTTAAGGCTAACTGGCTCCATAGCAAAGGTCGTAACGGACGTCCACGAAAAATTTTGGCAAAAATTATGTCAAAATTCCAGATCATCAGAAAGACCATCTATAGCACATGAAAATCGGCAAAATAGGGGGTTTACCTGCTTTGGGGCACATTTGACTTTCAAAATGGGACGTTTTTGGCCGTTAGTGCTAACTAGCTCTATAGCTAAGGTCTTAACGAACGTCGACGAAATATTTTGGCAAAAAATATCTCAGAATTTTAGATCACCAAAAAGTCCATGGATAGCACATGAAAATCGACAAAATTGGGGGGTTTCTTGCTCTGGGGCACATTTGACCTTTAAAATGGGACGTTTTGGCCCCGTGGGCTAACTGGATCCATATCTAATGTCTTAACGGACGTC
>NW_006240152.1:14937-15174 GCF_000226075.1 Solanum tuberosum
TGGCCGTGAGGGCTAACTGGCTCTATAGCTAAGGTCTTAACGGATGTCCACGAAATATTTTGGCAAAAATTATGTCGGAATTTCAGATCACCAAAAAGATCATGGACTATAGCACATGATAATCGGTAAAATGAGGGGTTTAACTGATCAGGGGTAAATTTGACCTTGAAAATGGGATGGTTTAGCCATGAGGCCTAAGTGGATCCATAACTAAGGTCTTAACGGACGTCCACGAAA
>NW_006240152.1:15717-15869 GCF_000226075.1 Solanum tuberosum
GTTTTGGCCGTGAAGGCTAACTGGCTCGAAAGCAAAGGTCTGAACGGACGTCCACGAAATATTTTGGAAAAAATAATGTCGGAATTTCAGATAACCAAAAAGACCATGGACTATAACACATGATAATCGGCAAAATGAGGGGTTTACCTGAG
>NW_006240153.1:0-11631 GCF_000226075.1 Solanum tuberosum
GGGTTATAGTAGGTGCCATCATGACTTGAGGAATCGGCTCGTGACATTTTAGGGGTCAAACGTCAAGAAACGACTATAACGTCCGAAAACTAGTCATTTGAACTAGTGAGTTGTAAGGGCCATGTCCCTAAGATTTCTTATGTAAGGGCCGTGTCCCTAAGATTGTATTAAAGAGTTTGTGTTCTAATGTTATAGATGGTTTGAGACATCGTGTCATAGACTTTATCTCGTTTTATAAAGACTTCGATTGTAAAGAAAAGTTTTAAATTTTCCACATTTTTCCTATGTACTTATGTCATGATATGATAAGGGCTTGTATAAGACCCCTCAAGTACGCCGTGTTACGACTAGGGGATGCTCTCGGGTCGTGACACGTGTATTGGACTACGGTCCATCCTGTTTCTCTGTGGTTCCAGTACTGGAAATCAACTTTCTAATCAGAAACGACGGTCGTGTAGGACGGTCCGTCATTCACTCTACGGGGCGTCATTTGCCTCCATGGTTCCACACTTGATGAGACTTCCTTGAACTCACATCCACAGTCCTTCACCTACGGCCCGTCACTGGAACGACGATCCATGGTTGGCTTCGTCAACTACTACTGCTGCCACTTCAGTTCTTTTCTCTCTCAACAGCTTCCAAACCTATTTCCTACAAAAAGAGACCAAATACTATCACATCTAATAACAAATAGCGTAAGACTCACACAAACTCCAAGTGAAATGCATCAAAAATACAATAAACTCACGGTATATCAGTAGCTTATCAACAAAAATCAGTTCTATGTATCTGACTAAGAAAAATAACTCAAACGACAAACGTGTTAGTCTGTGTAGATGGTAAATAATACAAAATATCACACACATGATTGTAAACACATAAGATTTGATTCAGTTGGAGATAAACTAGCCCATAGGTATAGAAAGGACAAAATAGATAGAAATTTGTCAATTTGATTTTAGGATTAGTGACAGAAAGGTTAACTTGTGTTGAGCCAAGATATTTTGTATCTTTTATTGTGGTACTTTAGAATTTCAATTGAGATGAAATTTAACATTCTTTGTAGGAGTTGAAAAAGATAGAATTTCTCAAAAATGGGACCGAGCCTTGAAAGGATACGTACGTATCTTAAAGAGGAGCATTCAGGTCCTACGTAGTTTAACCTAGATTGATTCTCTATTTGATTTGAGATGAAAAATTGACATTTTTCTGAGATGAGAGAGTAAGATTTAGAATTTGAAAGTGAAGTTCCAATTTTGTTGGGAAACTAAAGACTCGAAGAATATTTGGACGCACTTCTGATAGTGACTTGATATGTATGCTTAAGGGGTTCTAGAAAAGTTCCCCAAAAGAATTGACTAGAACATCTTCAAATAAAGAAACATATTCACACAAGCAGTTATAACACATAAATAGATATTGCATGTTTTAAACAGATATGTAACCCTTTTGTGCCAAGGGTAGGCCTAACGATTTCAAGGATGTACAACGCCATTTGAAACATTATGTTTCCCCCAAAACCAAAATTTATACAAGCTTTGTAAAATACTGAATGGGGATACATAATAGGGAAAATGGGATACAAATAAGCAGTCTCACGCAGGGGTACAATCCTAAACTAAGCCTTCATGGAAGGTTCTTCGTCCTTGATTTCCTGACATCTTAGGATGTCCACGGTTTTGGATGGAATAGCAGCTTGTAGAGCTCCTTTTCCGACTAGAACAAACTATTAAACTCTCTACCCCAAGAAACAATGGTTTGCAAAACAACGTACATATCCTTCATATTTAAACACATAAGTATGATTGTCTTTTTATTGACCAATGGACCAAATAGACACAAGGTGGGCTTCTAATGGGCCCAACACGCCTTGGGTGTTGGGTCATCTTAGTTCAAATGCACAAAATTGAGGAATTTGATTTCGCTCTACGGTAGTTGACTAAGAGTGGCTTCTGAAATACCGAGAACCTAAGCGGACAACTTAGGCTAGAACTATGACAACCATTGGACGCATGATGAACCAATAAATTGTCAGTCATTCCAAAAAGGGTTAAATATAAAAAAGACCAACTGTGGTTTCACAAAATCTTTCTTTAATATATTGCATTTAATGTCGTGGTGACGGAAAATGGCAAGAATGCAACATGACAGATAATATAGCAATTAAAGCAAGTAAGGCCTAGATAGGGTAAAATAAATAAGCAATTATTAACAAATAGTCAAAAATGAGTCAAGTCAATATCGTTAGAACGTAATTAAATCCCCAACAGAGTCGTTATTTCTTTTTTTACGTTTAAAAAGAGACATTACACTTATTTTATAAAAATTGATCTAACTTAATTTTCTTATTTTTATAAAAGAGAGTCGCCGCTAATTGTTTTTAAGAAATTAAGAAGACTTATAATTTTTCCAAAGACTTTAAAACAGAGAAAAATCATTTGAAAATATCAAATGGGTTCGGGGTTCAATTTACACTTTGAGAAGGGTTTAAGTATTCGAAATATCCGTTAATGTGTGGTTGACTTACGACTTGACCAAGACACTTTGACTAATTTTGAAAACTAATATAGTAAAGAAAACCCATTTTTATTATTACTTGAAGGAAATAGACTTAAAATATTTTTTAGGAAAATGATATTTTATATTGACAAACCACATAAATAAAATAAGTAATAAATAAAACACAAATATTTCAATCAAACATAAAAGAAGAAACGACTATCATTTGGGAATTTAATTAAATTAAACCAAATCAAATAAAAGGTTAGAGTTAATACAATAAACAAATATTAATAAGAGAAGAAGTAAAGTCAAATTTTGGGCTTTTGGCCCAACCCGTCCTAACACTAAAAATGGATTAATGGCATAAAATAGGCATTAGCCCTCCTCCATCTTCATGTATACATTGAACGTATACGGTTGTATATAGGCCATATCTTGGTCATTTGTTCTGTATATAGGATTGTATATTAAAGGTATACAGCCAATATCAGCTTCCGAATATTTGTATTTCCGTTTTAGGTCTGTATTTTGATCCCTTGGCCTATATATCGACGTATGTCAATGTATATCCGCTTTCCTTCCATTTCCACTTCTTGATCATTTTGAGGCAGATTCGAGGAAAACAATAATTACGCCGCCACAGCCCCAAATATCAGAAATGCAGTGGGATGAGAGACCAATGGACTCGGGATGACATTTGTAGCAAAACAAAAGGAATTAAGTTAGGAAAATGAAGAGCACATCACCTTTAAGTTTCTAAATCAAATTAATTTACAAGAAATAGTAAACTTACATGGACTTATCTAATCACGATCATAATGACATTAAACTAAACAACTCAAGTTATAAAAATGAGGACCTGAACGCTAAACAAACCAACAATCCTTGTAACTAAACACTAAACTAATCGTTTGAAAATTTAGAGAAAAGAACGAAAATTAAGAACAAACAAAACCATAGCCTAAGAATCATTAAACTAATTATATTCACATGTCCACCAAGAAAGGAAAGGTATGTATCAGTGGTGATACTAAAACCAAAAGAAAAAAATTAAAATGCATTTAACACCATACATCACTTAGATTACAAAAAAGAAGCACTAAACAACTCATGCAAATGATAAAACTTTAAATAAGTAATTACATCATAGGCAAGCATCTAATCCAAATGCACGATTCCTCAAATATAGAAAGTAACAAGTAACTTCTACACTTATCACTCACTAAAACTCGAAAAACCAACTAACCAAACAACCTTATATTAATTTTAGCAACATGAAATACTGATAAAAGACTTGATGCTGAAAACAGAGTAAAACAAGCATATCAGATTACTCTTAAAAGAAAGGGCTAGTATTTGATGAACAAAATATACCCAACTACCATGGAGGAATAACAAAGATCAACACATTCCTTTAGGATAACAAACATACTTTTAGGTGCTTCAAACAATATTAGCAGATAATCAAGATAAGAAAAAATAGATGAAGAATAACAAAATCAACAAGCTTGAACATAGAAAACAGCGAGACGACAAAACTGAAACCGACAATAAAAGTCTTTGAATCAGCAATCAATCCACATAAAAAATTACACATGAATTTATGAGAAACTCCACACAATAGACAACTTAAACGCCTTACAAAGAAACAGAATCGAGCGGTTGAATATAATAAACAGTTACATTTTTAGTTCATAAGGAAATTAAAATTGAAGAGATTGTTACCTTCTTTCGAGCGGCAAAATTGAACTCAAGTTGCTGGAGACGATTCCACCACCAATGAGTTCCGAGAATTCCAACGAGAACTTTCAAAGTAAACAAATTTAAAATCCAATGAAAATATAGAGCATTTTAACTTTCCGATGTTATTTCATGACATGTTATGGTGAAAAATATTGTTAAGGAAACTTCATTTTTTTTGTTTAGAATTTGGTCGCCCTTAATAGTGACTGAAAGAAAGAATTTATAGAAGAAGATTGAGCGCTGGAAATTGGGGAGAAACGGGTGAATTTTTAGAGAAAAAATTGAATTCAAAAATCAATTTTTCTTAAGGATAAGGAATATACCAAGATGCTTTTCGAATTCTTGAACGAATTTGAACCGGAAGACAAGTTGAACAGTCAATATTAAGAGTACGGACGCTTGAGGTGCGAGATTTTGACACTTATATTATTCTCCAACGTTCTTGTACGAAAGGATAAGGGAAAGGGAGAGGGACGCGCGCAAGGTCAGCGTTCAGATTCACTGTATTTTTGGGTTGTACGCATGGTATTGCTAGGTTTCAATTTCTAGGTTCGCTGGTCATGATTTGTCCCTGGGTTTCGATCGAAGGAAGAAGACGAGTATAGGGTTGGGTCTGGTACTGTATTGTTTCTAGGTTGTACGTATGGTATTTATGTTGTATTGAGGTGGGTCATTTGGCAATGGATTGGGCCGATTTCATTGAAATGGGAAGTAATGGGCTGATATTGAAATTATTGGGATGTTGGTGGTTGGGTTTATGGTTAAAGAATTGAAGGTTAAAAGGGGTTAAAATATGAAATAGAAGCGGCTAAACTTGCAATTGGACAGATGGCCATATAGATTTCAATTACAGCCAACTGAAGTTAAGAACACGACCAAATTGACTTCATTTATTAAATTCAGCTAGTAATTAAATAAGATGAATTAATATAATTAACTAAAGAGCTTCTTAATCTTAATGAAAATAAAATAACTAACTTAATTATAAACTAATAACTCAAAAATATAAGTATTAATTAACTAAACCAGTTAACCAACTATTGAAGTAAAACTAAAATCTTTTTGAGACAATTTTTGAATATTCAAGAAACGTACTAATTATATACATAATTATATCAAAAAATTATTTAAAATGAAAAAATTATTTTTAAAATAACTTGAAAATATTTTGAATTTTATAAAACTAACTATTTCAAATTATTTGAAATTGAAGAAGCTCGATAATTAATATACATTGTAGAGGGTCAAGATTGAGTGTCAACAATTTTAATAAAAGACCATTCAGTTTTGTCAAAGACTTTTTCTAAGTTCCGTTTAATAATCATATTAGCATTTTTCTCCTTCATTTTTTAAAGTGTGAGATAATTTCTTGAACAATGATTGCATTATTTACAGCCTGTTTGTTCCTTGAGAAACTGGTTTGATAAAGACCAATAAGTTTATTCATATTCGGTCTAAGATGTTGAGATATAATTTTGATAATGATTTTATAAGTTGTGTTACATTACCCTATTTTATAAGGCAACAAGGATAGGACGATCACTACTATTATTTATTGTGCTAAAAGTTTTGTGGATGGTACTTTATATTGGGTCCATCTATTAATATATATGTATTTTTTAAAGAAAATTATGTGCACTGATTCTGTTCATTTTCTTTGTCCGATAGTGAGCTTATTGCACATCTTCATTTTTACGGAAGGTCTCGCGATCACCGCTGAAATTTTAGCCATACTCCGTATTCACTACCTCTTTTATTCCATCGTTCTTTTCGTCTTTTATTTCCTTTCAGTTTCTACTTTTTAACTAGATTCTTCCACCTTCTTTCAATTGTTCATATTTTTGAGTTTTTCCCATTATTATCATAAGTTCTTTTCTGAGAATATCAATGGTATCTGATGGCCACCAGTATCTCTGATTTTATTTTTAGATTTTACTTTTGATTTTGATCTTATGTCCTATATCAATTTTTTGACTGAATTGCTTTTTCATTCAATTTTGCTAATCTATTTGGCTTTTGTGTTGTGGTGATATTGCATGCGCTTGATTTAGAATTAATTGATTTTTTTCTTATGATTCTTTTGCACCTGATATAGGCCTTCCCTATTTATCGATTTGTATTTTGTTTTAACATATGTTTATTGAGATTGCTTACTCCATTCCCTTTGTTCTTGATGTGAGTGTCTTTTTAATTTACTAATTTCTTATGTGCAGACCTTTGCATTTACTTCAAGGAGAAAGGATAGAATTGCAAACATGAAATGTGGGGATGGGTCATAGAAACTTCATATTTACAAATCAATTCATTGGGTAAGTTCATATTTTCCTAGTCTCAGAAGGTGAACCTACACCCGAGGGGGGGGGGGGGTTGCATGTACACCCACCAACTTCAAAAATAATCATACGTATATATGTATATTTATTTTGAAAGCTGGCAGAAACTAGAATATAGTTAACATTGCACCCATGAAAAGCATAAGAGTGCCTTTGTGTTGTTGGTATAAGCTAGAGAAACCACCCCTGGTACCAGGGTTCAAATCCAGCTAATTAGTGCACCTAAAGTGATAGCATCAATGTCAGCCTACTTGTACTAAGGTTGATGGGCTTCAATGAAAAATCAAGAATATGTTTATCACGAAAGAGGCGTCCAAATTCAAGCCCAAAAGAAAGAAGATTGTGCCACATGAAGCCCAATAAAAGAGTCCAAAAAGTTGAACGATTAAAGTCAAAATTTCCTAATTTAAAAGTTTCCTAGTTTAAAGTTTTCCTATTTTAAAAAGTTTTCTAGTTTAAAGTTTTCCTAGTTTGAAGTTTCCTCGTTTAAAGTTTTCCTAGTTTAAAGTTTCCTAATTTAAAATTTCCTAGTTATTATTTTCATAAAAGTAATATTTGAATCACATTCTATTTGGGATAGGTTTTTCCTATATATAGGGGTTGATTTTATAAGAAAATACATGATTAATATTATTTTGAGAAGTTTCTCTTTTTTACACATTTATGTGTGGTGACTATGGATTTATCTTACAACCTTATAAGAACGATTCTTTAAGAGGTAAGATTAATTCTTAATTTGATATCTTTGGTTTCTATTCGTAAATTAAAGAAGGTGATTAATCTTATACTAATTGTTGTCTCTAATTTCTTCGTAATAGGGATCTAAATAAGTTCTTGAATTGACTCTATTAGTATCATAATTAGTCTTAACCCATTAATTTTGAATACAACGATCAATTAGGGTTTTTAGAACTTTATCTTGAAATTGGGAATTTTATACTTGAATTTCTCATATCTTTCAATTTATGTCTTTAATCTTTATAAGTTCGCTTCGCATTATTTTCTTATTTATTTTTGTAACCCGATTCTTATCAAGTGGTATCAGAGTGGTTCTATCAAGATTCCATTTTTAATAATCTTGGGAGTTTCAAAAAAAATATCTTTGTTGTAGTTGCTTAAAAGTTAATCTACATAGCAAAAGAAGAGAAAAAAAAGAGAAAAAATTAGAAAAAAGGAAAAAAAGGGGGAAAAATTCAATCAACTGGATTTAAAGTATTTCAAGAGATTTCGGATATTTTTTTAATCTTGATTTCTATCTCATAGAGGAAAATCAAGAATAGGGGAATTTTGAAGTTTTGTTCTTGTTTGACAAAGTGGTCTTTTCTTTTGTCTCACCCATCCCAATTTACTGGGTATTAATATATTCCTTTGTTTCTACATCTTACTTCGAAAAGGTTGTTACTAATAGGGTTTATATTAAATCCTGAAGGATCCATCCAAAGCTAGTAATTTGAGTAGAAAAAGGCAAGAGAGAGTGATATCAATAGAGAGAAGAAAAAGTCAAATTGAGAGATATTTGTTTCTTTGATATTATTTTTGAGATGTCTCAAATAGGTAAGGAAACTAAAGCTAGAACTTATCAAAACGACACTAACTTTGTTGAAGTTCCAATCACACAATTGGAGAATATGAGTATCAACTTTGATGAATTGAGGAGAAAAAATAGTTTTCATACAAGGTGTGGGATAAAGGATAATATTTGCTCCATGATTATTGATTGTGGAAGTGGTGTTAATGTGGTAAGTTCATACGTGGTGGAGAAGTTAAAACTTACATACATCAACCATACTACTCCTTATAAACGACAATGGCTGAATAATATGGTGATTTTAAAGTGACTAAGAAATGCTTGATTTCTCTCTATTAGGAGGTATTCTAATAATATTCTTTGTGATGTAATTCCAATGCAAGATTGTCTTATCATGCTTAAGAGACCATGGCAATTTAATAGGAATGCAATTCATGATAAGAGAAAGAATAAAGTTTATCTTGAGCTTAAAATAATAAAATATATACTTGTACCTCTAGTCTCATCTCAAATTTATGAAGATCAGAAATATGTGAAAGAAGCTATGAAAAATTTTGAGAGAGAAAAGAATGAGAGGAGTAGGGGAGTGCATGTTGACATCCCAAAAGAGGAAGACGATATGTTGTGTGAAGAGAATGGGATATCAAGTGAGAAAAAAAGTAAGATCGAGAGAAAAAAAAAGATAATCATGAACATAAAAACAAGAGATATGATGGTAAGGTAGATAGAAAAAATAAGAGAGTTTGAGTGGGGTTATTTCTTATTCTAACTCTAACATTACTACTTGTTCTTCTAGTTGTTTTTTCTATCTCATAGGTACCTATGGAAAAGTTTGCAATGAAAAATCATCATTGGATAAAATTAATCCTAAGGTGATATACCATTTTTCGGAGTGAAACTGGTAGTTGAGGAATTCATGGAAATTGTAGTGTGGTAGGTGGTAGTGTGGTAGGTGAGGAATTCATCTTAAAGATTTTATTATAATATTCTTTTTTTTATGGAAAAATATAATAATACTTATTGTAATATTCTTTTGATAGTTGTTTTAATCTGAATATTTCTTTAATATTATTTGTGATGTATTCTAGATATAACATATCTTGGGTTCTTTGTTACATATATAAATTTTCCTCTATTAATTGTTCTAATAGTTTTATATTTTTCATAGATTCTGTCCAATATTGTAAATATTCGTAGTTCATTTTAATCTGAATTTATTTCTAAATCATATCATTCTATTCTTTCGAAGTCTAGATCATGTAGGTTTATTTCATACCATTGTTGATTTAATATATCTTCTGATTCGTCATCATTAAATATTTTTTTCCATATTATTCTTCTTAATCCAATTATTTCTATATCTTTAAGTATATATATGATTAAAGTTTCATAGTTTTTTCATTTCATAATAAAATCAATATAATAAAATCTTTAAGATGAATTCCTCACCTACCACACTACCACTTCCATGAATTCCTCAACTACCAGTTACGCTCAGAAAAATGGTATCAGAGCTATAGATAATAAAAAACATAGTAAGAAACAAACTAGTAGAAAGTTAAGAAAAATAAGAAGGAAATTAAATAAATTATATCCGGATTATAAACAACTTAATATCACAAAAACTGATAACAAAACATTATATCAATTAATAGATAATATATCTAAGATAGAATATAAATATATTCAATATTTAAAGATACAATGAATAGCGAGAATAACGAATATAAAGAAAAACTTACTGAAATAATTATAGCGAAAAGACAAGAATTAGAACATAGGCAAAATAGACTTAATAATAACATATTCGCAGGAATTTGTAAGAAATTTATAATAGCACAGAGAAAAACTATTTTATATCTAGAAATACAAATAGAAAGTTTAGAATATAAACTTCAACACAATCTATAAATGAATAAGGAAGAATACGCAATAGATGAAAAAACATATGAAAACTACGACGGATTAAAAATAAAAATAATATTTTCTAATCTAGGAAGAAGATATAAGAAAATAGGTGAAAATCTAAGTTTAATGTTAGAAAAAGAAACGGTAAAACTAGAAGATAGTTTAACTGCTATGATAAGAATAACAAAAGAAAATGAAGAAATAGATAGAAAAACGAAAATCGAAAAAATAAAACAACAAGCAAAAAAGGAAGTACAACAATTAGAAGAAGTAAAAAATACTAAAATAACAGAACTAGAAAAAGAACTAGCAATATTAAAAGAAATGTATGAAATTAAACAAAAAAAAAAGAACAAAAAACAAAATTAGCAAATGAGATAATTAAATTTAAAGAAAAATTGCAATTAGAAGATGAAATGGAAGAAAAAGGAGAAAATAGCCAAGATAATCTACCCGAAATAAGAATAGATGAAATAAATGATGATGATCTAGAACAACATTCGGAAACAAGCGAAACATATACGGAACTTTTAGCAAACATAGATAATACAAAGAATTTAGAAATAAATACAGGAGACGTAGACATGACAAACATAGATAATATAAAGAATTTAGAAATAAATACAGGAAACATGGATGGAAAACCTAGCACATCAGGAATAAAAAACCCAAAAAATTTAAATCCAAAATATTATAATGAAAACTATGAACAATATGATAGAGAAAAAACTATATGGATAAAAGATTGAATAAAAAATGGACACCTAAACCAATAACTGAACAACAAATTTTTTTAGATTTAGACTATGTATCAGATATAAATAAAACAATCCAATTATGGATAGGATATATATCAAAAGATTTAATAGATAACAAAATAATAATGACAGAGACACCAGGATATATAGAAAAAACACTTATAGAAACAGTAAAATTATGGCTAAAAAATTTATCAGATGAAAGTTTAAAAAACTCTAAGAAGTAATAAAAAAATCTAATGGTAAATTAGCTACTACAACTATGAAAATATTATATAAATACGAAGTAGTTATAAGAAATGAATTTAGTAGTATGACAACAAAAGTAGAAGAACAAAATAAAGAAAAAATCATAAATCGGAATGTAATGACAAAATTAGCAATATGTAATATGTAATATGTGTTATATAGATGAATATACATGCTCATTTAGAAAATACTATTATAAAGGAACATATAGCACAGAAGAAAGTAAAGAAATAAGAAAATTATATTTTACAAAATTACCAGAACCTTTTAATTCAAAAGTAATAAAAAACTGGAATGAAGCAGAATTAACAGATACCTTAGGAGCTAGAATAAAATTCTTGCAACGATGGTTTATGGAACTATGTGAAAAACATACCCAGACACATAGCTAGGATACTTCTTCTAACTTTAAGTGGTAAAATCCTGATTTGGAGTCAAATTTGCTAAAGTAATTATATCCTTGTATTTGTCTTATTTTTAATATTTTATTTGGTATTGGGTAATTATATGTTTTAGTTTTTGCATTTAAATTTCTATAATCAATGACCATTCTACTTTTTCCTCTTTTTTGTTCACTATGTTTATTTACTATAAATGCTGGACTTGTATG